>NC_089490.1:406129244-406339244 GCF_036850765.1 Saccopteryx bilineata | reverse complement strand
TTCTCTGGAAAGGGGGCCCCGCGGTCGGCGCCCATAACTGGCCCAGGCTCTGGTTAAGAAACAGAGAATTCCTTTCACCGTTTCCTCCGTTTTCCCTTTTTTTTTTTTCTTCCCGTTTTTGTTGTTTTTTGTTTTTTTCTTTCCCCCAAGCCGTTACGAATTGCCATCTTTGTATTTATATTTGAAATGTCTTTTTGAATTTCCCCCACCTCAGAAAACGAGCAGAATCGCCTCCATATATTAAACATACCTCCCCCCCTCCACACACACACCACCGTTCTGGGCAATCAGCCCTGTATGTAAACTATTGCCCTTTGGTGTTTTTTTTTTAAAGTGGTGGGGGGCAATTTTGAAATGAGTAAGATAATCCTCCCGTGGGTTGGCTACCGAGGCCTGCGCCCCGCACCATGTGACCCGAATGTATAAACCTCTGCATTCTCGGGGGGCGCACGGGGGGGGGAGCATGGGGAGCGGGTCAGCTCGTACTTGGCCGCCTGCCCACAACATCCAAATTTCTGTACAAAACAAGGATCTGCAAGAGCCATGCTTTACTGATTTCACGGACTCGAGTTTCCCAGATAGGGTGCCATCCCCACCACCACCACCCCCCTCCCTACCTCTCTGAGCACCCTTGTCTGGGAACCAGGACCCTCTCCCCCCACACACACACTGGGGGGCCGCTGGCCCCTCCGTGCAAGACCTGGGCGCCTAGGTGGACTTGGGGGACAGGAACAGATACACGGTAGACTGGAAGGCCTGTGGCAGGCGGCCCTCCCGGTTTCTTTGTGTGCGTTTTTTGCATTTGACTTGCTTGCACGGCTCCGTGCCGGGAGGGGTGCTTTGTAATGTGGGGAAGGGCCTTCAGGCTTTCGCCCCGCTAGGTGTGCTCGCTGTGTCCCTTCTCACTCCAGCCTGGAGCTCATCCCAGGCCTCCCGCAAACACTTCTAAAGAGGCAGTGCCGGTGGGGAGTGGGGTGGGGGCCAACGCGAGTCTGAAGAGCCCTCTCCCTGCACCGTCCTGCTGTGGACAAAGGCCGAGCCCCCGGCCGCCCTCCCTCCCGCTCTCCCTTCCAGGTGTTTCTTCTCCAGGCAGTGGCGGGGGACGGGGCTTGGGGACCCAGAGCCGCCGCGTGCACGTGCTGGGGGCACAGAGTGGGAGCTGAGCCCTGGGCGGATGGATCGCGGAGAGGTGGGAACGTGCTGGTCCACGTGGCATGGTGGCCCTTGGCACCCACGGACGTCTCCCCGCGCCCCCATCCCGTCTCCCTGCTCTGCTGGAACGCTGTCTCCGCTCCGCTCCGCAGGCTCACGGACAGACCTTCACGTTCCCCGATCTCTTTCCTGAGAAGAGGCTCAGCCCCGAAGGCGCCTCCGTGGAGGAGAGCGTCCAGAAGGAGCTCCAGGAGGGGCAGCAGCAAAGGGAGAGCCGGGACCCCCGGCGCGGAGGCGTCCCCGAGTGGTTTGGGCTGTGATGGGCCCTACGTTCATGGGTGCGCGCCTGCGTGCGTGCGTGCGTGCGTGGCAGGGCGGAGCTGACAGCGTCAATAAAAGCGTGCTGCGTGTGGACAAAGAACCTCCTGCCCAGTCCCTCTGTTCCCAGACCTCGCCTGCTAGTCCCGGGCGCAGCCCACGCCCCTGGGTACGCATGCAGTCTCGGGCACCCGTCTGACCCGCACAGCCACATGCCTAGTCCCCGTCCCATGGAGCGGGGACGAGGCTGGGACCCCCATTGCAATATGGAAACAAGGTGCCCCTGGAAAGACCGCCCAGAAACTAGTCTGAGCGCCCCACTGAGAAGCTGCCTGCTGTTTGTCCGGGCCTGCGTGGGGAGGGGGGGTTCTCTGAGCACCGGGCAGGGGACCCATCTAGGCCGAGGCTCCAGTTTGGCACAGTTGGTGGGTGTTGAGTGGGCGGGGGCTGTGCAGGGACTCGAGGGAGGTGATGTTTATGAAACACCTGACCGAGGGAGGCCATGGGGCTGGGGGCAGGAGGCAGGAGAGATGGCACCCCCCAGTCTGGAAAGGCAGCAGAAAGGAATGGTGCAAGGCCGTGGGGACGAGGTGTTGAGCAAGAAGAGGGCACTGCAGACCCACAGGGTGTGGCAGTGAACGTGGCCATGGGGTCCGGGCGGCCGGGTCCTCTGCGTCTCAGGTTCCTGGGGGGGGGGGGTCCATCAACAGCTCTGCTTGTCTTTGAACTGAGCTCTGTGGCTGCGCCCTGGACGGTGGAGAAGGACCAGGCCACGTGGCAGCCTGGGCTATGTGTGAGTGTTTCCACGTGTCGGGTGGGTGCCGGGAGAGAGGTTGGGCCACGCTATGGGCAGCAGTACGCAAGGCAAGGGAGCCAGTCGGCCGTCTGCCCTGCTGTGGGCTGGGCCCCGCTCTCCTCGTCCCCTGCGGGGGCTGCAAGTGGAAACTGAAGAAAAGGGCTGCCTCAGCCACCCCCACCCTACCCCGAGGGACCCCCCCACCCCCACAACCCCCGACAGGATGGCGGCAGGCACCCCTCCGCCTGCAGGGTGAAGGTCCGGGCAAACACCGCCCTTCAATGTTGATTTAAAGTGAGGGGAAGGTCCGGAAGTAGACCAGAGACCGAGGCAACGGTATTTTCCTTAGAGAAATAATTCATGGGGCCCTGAGGACCCCCAACTCCAGGCCGGGAGAGGACTCTCATCCTCCACTGGCTGCCTTGCGGCCCAGCCGCCCCCGCACGCGGCTCCGCCCACGGCTGCCCGGGCCTGCAGACCTTCCCTGCGCTGCACCCCAGGGGCCCCTCGGAGGCCTGGGAGCCTGCTGCCTGGAAAGGAGGAAGCCCCCCCCCCCCAGCCTCAGCGTTCTCTGCCTTCCCAGAGTGCTCCAGGGCTGGCAGAGCCCCTGTGGGAATGGGGTGAAATGCAGGGGTCCCTGCGGAGCAGTGAGGGCAGGGAATGCGGGGGTGGGAAGCTGTTTGCAAGAATCCAGGAAGTGGCCCTTCAGCTGGGGGCTGGGGGCTGCTTCGCTGGCACCCCCAGGTTCCGGGCTTGGAGAAGGGGCTGACTAGCTGCACCCTGCCCCACCCAGACACTCCCAGGGGTGAGGCTGGAGGAGGAAGAGGGCCAGTGTGTTGGGAGGCCCACCTCTGCCCCCCGCCCCAAGACCAGGGGCCCCATGCGGTGGCTTCCCTGTGATTCCGTTTTCCCTCATCTTGCAGACCTGGGCTCGCCCCAGTCTGCTCCCCGCCACGTGCGGGGACCAGAGTAGGGGCTGGGGGGGGGGGGCAGAACGAGCATAAGGCTCCTGGGGAGACCCCCCCATGGGGCCCAAATAGCCTGTCTGCTCCTGCAGAGAGCTCAGCAGACTCCGCTTTGCAGGACGGCCTCACGTAGGCTAGGAACTAGAGGTGGGGGGGGCCTTGACCCTGTGGGCTGGCCATCGGGGCTCCCCTTCCCCTGCTGGGAGCGGGGTGGGGGGGTGGGGGTTAAGAACAGACCTGAGGGAGAGGAGAGCCCACAGTCCAGGGCACTGTCTGGCCCTGTGGTGTCCATTTGTGCCCGTGCGGGGCAGGGGGGTCTGTCTGCTTTGCAGGAGGGAGCGAGAGGGAAGAAGACCCAGGCTGGGCCGCAGCGGCCTGCTAGGGTGCTAGGGATGGGGCTGCCTACCCCCGCTGGGGACGGCAGCCCCTGACTCTGCCGGGGGCTCCTTCCGCAGTCTGTGTGCGTGACTTACAGATGACATGTAGTGGCAGCAGGCTTTGTGGCCCACAGAAACACTGGAGCCCCCCCCACACACACATACCCCTAGCAGTTCCAGGTGAGGCCCAGCCGCCCAGGGTCCCAGGACAGAGCAGGAACCCCCCCACACCCTGCACCCCTGCCCAGTTTCTCCTGTGTCTGCTTGTCCTGCCTTGTGTGGGTCACTCACTGCAGGGGACGACCCCACGCGCCTGGCCTGACTTGGCCCCCCTTAGTCACATGCGAGCTGGACTGACCACCAGTCTTTTGGCCTCTGCTCCCTGCTCTGCTCTCTTTCCTTGAGCCCCAGCCTCTAGCAGGGGACCCAGCCAGGTCCAGAGGGCCACTGCTTCCCACCCACCCCCACCCTCAGGTCCTAAATAAAAAACACAGCAGAAGCCAAAAGACACCGGTGCCCCTGGAACGTAGCTTTGGAGCCCCCGTGCCCCCTGAGCTCCTCTCCCTCCTCCCAACCTTCCTGTGTTTCCAAAGAGCTGGTGAGTGAGGAACGGGTGAACCACTGAATTCAGCAAGTCCACTTCCTCCCAACAGGAAAGCCTGTGGCCTGTCCCCAGGAGTTTGGAAGTGGGGTCAGGCCTGTGTGGGCGGTGGGGGGGGGGTCCAGGCGGGCAGCCGTGAGGTGCTGGCACCCCGCCACCATCCCCGTTATTGTCCTCACTGAGGCCGGAGGCCGAGCTCCTGACTTCTGGCTGCTGGGAGGCCTTGGCGGCCCTCACGTCTCGGTCACAGGACAGGAAAGGCCCCGGGTGGGAGTTTTCGCTCATATTCAGCAGCTTTATGGAGACATGGTTCCCGTACCCTCCAGTCTGTTCCCCCCACCCCCCACCCCCGCAACCCCACCTGCACCACGGAGAGTGTGTCCTTCAGTGCCTGAGTTCTGTATCTCACCACGCTCAAGTTTAGAACGTCCTCACGCTGCTCCCAGCGGCAACCCCGCACCCCGGCCCCGCCCGCCTTACCAACGGCAATCTGCAGGAGCCGTGGCGAGTGGATCCTAGGTGTTTCCTAGACATGGCTCACGCATGCGGGCTTTCGAGATGTGTCTCTCAGTCAGCACAGAGCCCCCACCCCCACCCCCCACCGCGGTCCATCTACTCAATACAGAGTGTTTCCTGTGGGGTGTGCAGCACCTGGGCCGAGGTGGGTGGGTGGACAGGGGCCGCCACTTCCACCGCGTGGACGTCTTTGCCCAGATTGTCCCCACGGAGGCGGGAGCAGCCTGCCCTGCATGGAATGGTCTCTCTCCAAGTACCTCAAGGTGTGGAGAGACGGGGCCACATCCTCAGACAGTCCCCTCCCGAAGGCGCCCCAAAGGGCGCATTGTCTACCATCCACCGTGAGTCTGTCCCTCAGAGCCCCCACCTGGGGCAGGAGTGAGAGTGCCGGGGTTGGGGGGCTTCCACATCTGCAAGGCCGGCCCTGGGGTTTCTGGCCCCCTCCCTGGGCCTCTCTCCTCCTCTGTGAGCTGCACTCCGGGTTCTGCCCCACTCAAGAGAAACTCGGCTCTCTACCCTCAGAAATCCTTATTTGCCGGGTTTGGTGGCCGGGCTCGTAGGCACAAGGGTGATTGGGGGTGGGCGGGCCTTGGTCTGACCCCCAAGTCGTAGCAGTGGGTACAGGTGCCTGTCCCATCTTTGGAACTGACTCTCAGTCTCTCCTGGGGTCGCAGAACCCACCCTTGCGCTGCACCAGGACTCCCCGCAGGAGACATTGCGCTCTGCACCTCCGCCCTGTGCGGGGGGGGCACCCACACTTCACTGAGCAGAGGCCCTCGTCTGTGCCAGCCAGCCGGCCCTCCGCTTCTCGGGCGAGAAGGGGACAAAGGGCCCAGTCCCTGTCCCTGGAACCTCTCTCAAGGTTTGTGCCCAGCCCGGCTCAGCCCCAGGGAGCCGCGCCCCACAGAGATCTGTCTTGGACGCCCCCGGAGGTGCCTGAGGGGTCCTGTGGGACCTCGGCCCCCTGGCAGCAGCCAGCCACGTGGTCTCTCTAGCCTGGAGGGGGGAGAGGGGCGCTGCTTAGTGTCTGTGTTGACTCCTTCTCAGCTGAAATCATCTCCAGCACCAACCCCTCCACCCCCCACCCCCAAATCACTTCATTATTTCTCTGTAAATAGGGCTTTTCTTAGTCAAAATAATCAGCATTTTCTGCTGTTGTTGCTCCCACATCTGGCTTTGATTGGCCCCAGCCTGGTGGGGTGGGTCGGATGCTGGAACCCTGACGTTATGATGAGAGGAGGGGGCCGGCCTGGTTCCCTCCCTCCCGCACAGGGCCAGGCCTCGGAGGCTGGGGCTGGGGTGGGCTGGGGTGGGGACCCCCGTCTGCTCCTCACAGGGCTGCCCTCTCTGCCCGCCCCACTCTGCAGGGCCCTGGCTGAATTCCCCTCTTCAGAGCGGGGGCCTGGCGGGTTGGGGGGGCTCCCCCTCCACAGAGGTCCTGTGGGTACACGTGGCAAACTCCGTGGCTCCTGCCTTCGGTCCCTCACCCCAGGATGGAGCAGGAGACCGCTTCACCCTTCCCTCCCTAACCTTTGCCCTCACCTTGCCTAAAGATACAAGATAAAGAGGATTCTCCAAGTCCCTCCTCCCCCCCCCCCCCGGCCCTGGCCCTCCTGCATCATGGAACCGAGTGAGGAGGGGGTCTCGGTCTGCACCCCCTGCAGGAATCACAGGCGGGCCCTGAGCTGGCCCTCCTCTGGGGAGCTCCAGGCGGGGAGGTGGCCGGTCGCTAGGTTCCCACAAGAACTCCCCCTGGCCTCCTTCCCTTCCTGCGTGGGCTCTGTGGGGCCCCCGAGAGCGTCCCCGGGGTGGCCCCGGGTTGGGGTGCCCGGCGGGCTGCCCAACCCTCCCCGTGAGCGGAGTTCGGCCCCTCCTCTCTGACCACCCTGTGGGAAGTCCAGGGGTCCCACGGTCCATCCCTTCGGCGGTGCAGGCCCCACCCGGTGCCCTGTGTTCCCGTTGCCCGCGGGACATCCTGCTGCTTGATTAATGACGCAAGTGCTGTACTGTCCCTCAGCATGGACATTCCTCAGCATGGACATTCAGTGTCCACGGGATGGAACCAGCCCGGCATGGCCCTGCCGCCTGGTCACTGGTGTGTGGCCTGGACGAGGAGGCAGCGCCTCGGTCGTTCACCTCGCCGTCCTGCCGGCAGGCCCTGAGTGGCGTGGCGAGGCGAGCTGGGGGCAGTGGGGGTCTGTCCAGCATGTGCCCACCACTGTCCTCTTGGTGAGGAAAGCCTGAAGAGACTTCCCAAAGTGTGCAAGGCCACCAGGAGGGTGGGTCTGGGGTTGGGGAGGTGGGCCCTGGTGGAGGGTTAACCCCCTCTCCCCCCAGCTCTCCGCACCTCGCAGCTGCGGGGCCCCTCGCTCTGCCGGCTGGGGGAGGTGCGCTCCCAGAAGCCTTTGCGGCAGGCCCAGGGCAGGGGTGAAGCGTCCCTTAAACAGAACAAGGTGCTGGCCTCTCGTACCTTCACTTTATGAAGTGTTTGGAATTCCGACAGCCCAAACAGCTGGATGTTCCTTGCCAGGTTCTCCCCGGGACTTCACCGGCGGCCAGGGCCCTAAATAATTCTTATAAAAACCATGTCAGCCCCGAACTGTGTGATATCTGATTTGTAGCGCTCATAAAACCCTACGCCTGCTGCCAGAGTGGGGGGCGGGGGGCAGCCTGGAGCTGCAAGAGGTCTCTTTTCTGGCCGGTGCCTGTGTGTGCCTGTGTGTGCGTGTGTGTGCCTGTGCGTGCCTGTGTGTGCGTGCCTGTGTGTGCCTGTGCGTGCCTGTGTGTGCGTGTGCGTGCCTGTGTGTGTGCCTGTGTGTGCCTGTGCGTGCCTGTGTGTGCCTGTGTGTGCCTGTGTGTGCGTGCCTGTGTGTGTGCCTGTGTGTGCCTGTGTGTGAGGGAGGGCCGTGCCCCCGAAGTGGGGGGGCTCCTGTAGCTCTGTGGCCACGCAGAGCCTTGGAGCTGTCCCCCTGCACCCCCACACCCCCACACACCCCCGCTCTGTGCCTCGTGAACTAAAGCCACGCCGGAGGGTGTCACTGGCCTGGTGAGGCTGGACGTCCTTGACAGGCAGAGGGCCGGCCGACGGAGTGTGCAGTCCCTGCGGGCTGGACGCCCCGGGAGGTGCTCCTTCGGGTGCTGACGCATCCAGGAGACCCGTTACCCTGTTACAGGCAGCCCAGCCGCTCTGGGACAGTCGGGCTCCCCGGGACACCTCATGTGCCTCCCCGGACCAGCCCCCACTGACACAGGCCTGGGGCCTCCTTTGTTTCAGCTACTTCTGCCCCCACCACCACCCAGCACTGGGCTGGGGAGGCGCCCAGGGACCTCACACAGCCTGGGCTCGGAACTCGGCTGAGAAAGCTCTCTGGATACCCCCTCCCTCAATTGGGACACTCAGCTCGGGGCTGCCAGCAATGGTGGGGGTGTCTGGGCAATTGTCCCTGCAGGGGCTGGGAGGTGGCCGTGCTGGGCTCCTGATAGAGGCTGGTCATCAAAGGCCAGATCAAAGAGCCCTGGAAACACGCTTATTAGGGAGGCTGGCCAGAGCAGGCCAGCAAGGGGCCAGGGAGGGGGCTTTGCTGTTAATGTGCCGGCCCCCTGCTGGGACCCCATGCCTCAGCCACAGGTCGCCTGTGAGGCCAGGCCTTGGTGAGCACGGTAGCCTGTGAGGTCCCTGCCGTTGTGGCCTTCCAAGGTTGTCCTGTGGTTTTTACAACCAGGACCCCAAGTGCCAGCGGGCCCTGAGACATGACGGTCTTGCCTGTCTGCGGGTTTAGGGTGACATGGGAGACTGTCGGGGACCCTGGGGCGCAAGCCACCGGCCTGGCTACGGCGAGGCTGCAGCCTTGACCTTGTTTGTCTAACGTGTGGGAGTGATGATACCAGTCTGGGAGGTCAGACAGTCCAGACTGGCAGTGGTGCCCTGAGCACACTCCACGGGGCTGACACTGGGGCCTGCCCCCAGACCCTCAGGCCCCCTGACGCCTGGCCCCCTTCCTCATCCAGATGTGGCTTCGGGTGGTGCAAGGCCTGGAGCCCCCCTGTCCCCAGCCCAGGTCTCCCCCTGTGGCTGTCCCTCATGATGCCCCTGTTCCCGTGGGGTCCGTGACATCCTGTGTTCCTGTTGGGTGTGGCACTGGGCCCCGCTGACCTTCCTCACATAGCCACGGTGTGGCAGAGTGCACAAGGCCGGCCCTCCGGTCCAAGGGTCAGCCACCCAGGTGTGCAACTGTCCAGGCCCCGGAGGTGGGGCCAGAGCAACCGACCGCGTGGTCACTGCCTTGTGTGGCAGCCCACGTCCGCGTGTCCACAGAAGTGCCATCAGTCTCACTGGCCTGGGAAGGGAACCGTTCTCCATGGTGGTCCCCAGCCCCTGGAGAGGGACGGTGGAAAAGGTCAGGAGATGGCAAGGCTGACCAGCCCGTCACTGAGGGTCCTGTCCCCGCTGAGCCAGCCTGTGACATGGCTGGCTGTTCTAATGGCTCTCCGCCGCTCCTCAAGGTGGGCTCAGTTCAGACTTGCCCATAGAGAGCGTCCAGCCCCACACCACCGGCCCCGCGCCCGCTCTGCAGCCCGGCCGGCTGTTCCCCTCCATGGTCTCAGGGGACCGCCCAGGTCCCCACCCAGTTTCAGGAGGGGGGGGCTTCATGCGGTACTTTTTGTTTAGTTTTGTTTTCGTTTGAAAAAGAGTTCTCCTGTTACCTGGTTTCTTCCTCATTTGTGCCCCCGCAGTCCCTGGAGGCCTGGCCAGCGAACGGGGACCTGGGTGGGGGCGTTCTTCAAGGTCTGAGTTCATGAGAGGCTCCTTTCTAGGGCTCTCATGTGTGGGAGCGCTGGGGTGCTCCCGGGCTTCCCGGGAGAGGTACGCGCAGGAAGGGGTGCTCCCGGGCTTCCCGGGAGAGGTACGTGCAGGAAGGGGTGCTCCCGGGCTTCCCGGGAGAGGTACGCGCAGGTGGGGTGCTCCCGGGCTTCCTGGGAGAGGTACGCGCAGGTGGGGTGCTCCCGGGCTTCCTGGGAGAGGTACGCGCAGGTGGGGTGCTCCCGGGCTTCCCGGGAGAGGTACGCGCAGGAAGGGGTGGCCAGCGTCTCGCTCCGAGCACCAGGCACGGCCCCAGAGGGGGCGCTGGGGAAGGCGCCCGGGCCCCTGCTGGGGTGCAGGTGTGGCTGAGTGTGCGAGGAGAGCGCACAGTCAGGACACCAGGCTCCAGGTTCTAAGACCAGGACTGAGGTCTTCCCTGGATCCTGGGCTGACCTGGCATGTGACCACTCTGAGCTTGTCCCCAAGTCCCCCCTGACACCCCTCCACCGCCCCGTTGAGGCAGCACACACACTCTCGAAGGTGTCTCCTAAAATTAAAACCTGGCGGAAGTGCAGGCCGGCCCCGAAGGAGGGCCCAGCGGGGTTGGGAGCAGCTGAGGTTCCGGTCCTGGCCTGTCCTCACCTCTCCCGGACCCCCTCCCCTCCCCTGCTCCTCCCGCCCCCTCCCCACCTCACCCCAGCTAAATCCGCCTTGGCCCCTCGGGCGGGTACGAAAGGGGAAAGCTATGTGTTCCCAGCCTCCTCGGGGGCTCAGGGGGGTAAGGGGAGCCGACAGCTGCCCCAGGAGAGCGAGGAGGGGCGCCCGGAATGCCCTCCATCCGAAGCTATCAGGTTGCCCGCCTGCAGGGCGGGGCTGCGTGCCAGCCCTCCCCCCCCACTCCGAAACCGAAATAGCTCCGGGAGGTGGGGGACACAGCTGTCCCCATCCATCAAGATGGCCCCCACCGGAGCAGCAGTTTCTGAACTCCCCCGACCTCCCCGGGGTCAGGGCGGCCTTCAGGCCCCCCGAGAGCACCCCCCACCCTGACCGCCACCAGGGGAAGGTTGAGGCTGGGACGTGTTGGGGGGACTCAAAGCCTTTTCTGAGACCCCTCGGCCTCTCGTGTTTGCTCGCCTCCCCTGGGTCCTCCCAGCCCAAAGCCCCTCTGCAGACTGGGGTCCTGGGCGTGTGTCCTGTGCAGCAGGGTTGAGCTGTGGGTCAGCTTAGGGGACCCAAGGCTGTGGGGTGACCCACAGAGTGTAGAGTGAGGAACTGGGAGAGTGGCCTGGCCTGTCGCCGATGATGCGTCTGCAGTTACCAGACGGGAGAAGCAGGGACACTTCGCCACCAGCCCCTGAGACCAGGAAGCTGGGACACCCCCCCCCCCCGCTCCCCACCGCCGGAGAGCCCTAAGGAAGGACCCTGAGATGGACACGGGATGGCCGTGTGGGCGGGTTGGCTCCAGGCTGAGGCGGGGTGGGGGTGGGGGGAGCAAAGTGGGACAGGCGCCGGACAGGCGCACGGGGCCTGACAAGCCGGGACACATGCTTGCCTGCGGGGTCATGGAACATTCTTGCTGGGGCTGAGGGCAGGGGCCAAGGGCCAGGGGCCAAGGTGAGAGTCCTGGGTGGGAGCTGGGGGCTATGGGGCAGGAGCACTGGACACTTAGTCACCTCAGAGGCATGACTCCCTGTCACACCCGTGTCCTTGTGACAGCAACCCGGGAGGGGTCAGCTGGCAAACAGCCCACAGCAGTGGCCCCTGACTCCTGACGTGTTGGAGAGAAGACACTCACCTTTTGTCCTCATTCTGGCCCAGGATGTCACACAAAGGCATGTGCATGGGGGTGCGGGTCAGGAGCAAGGCGGCCAGCATGTCCCCCTCAACCCCATTTAGGGTCCCAAGGATCTTAGGGTTTGTCAAGAGAGGGGCTGGACCATGCATGGGCAAGCCAGGTCTTGGGGCTCTGGGTCATCTGTGCACAGGACAGTGGGTCCACTCCAGGGGGGCATCTCTGTCCCCTTCAGTTAAAATGGGGACTCGGTGACCCTGACACAGCTTCTCCGGTCCCTGTTCCTCAGGACGGTGGGGCCCCCGGACCGTTCAGAGCAGGGCTGGGGAGGGTCACCTGGCCGGAGCCCCGGGTGGTAGCCGCCTGATGAGGGCAGTAGCATCACGCGGTGAGCTCGCGCGGGCAGCCTGGGCCCCCTGGCCCCAAGCCAGGCCCATGCTCTAAGCAAGGCGCCTTCCCACTCCCCCTCCCCCAGAACACGGTCCCAAAAATCTGGGTCTGGCACCCCCATGCCCAAGGGGCAGCCCACCTGCCTTCCGGGGGTGCCTGAGCCGGGACCCTGGGCAGGGGCGCCCTGGGACGCGAGGGTCTGGCCATTCTCTCAACGGCTGAGGCTAAGGCTTTGTTTCCAGGTGGTGACTCTTGGGGACCAGCTAGAGAAATTTTGTCTATGTCACCAAGGGGAAACTGAGGCAAGTGCTTAGTGGGGTTGTGGGGTCTTTTGTTCACCTCTCCAAACCCAAGGGAGGTGCCTGGGCACCGACCCGGGCAGTTCTAAACCCCTAACACCTACACCCAGGCTTGGTCCTTGGGGACTGACCCGCTGCGATGGACCCAGGGCCAGGGCCTTTGCGGGGGGGGGGGGGGGACAGTGTCCTTCGAGGGGCATGGGCCTGGAAGCGAAACTGCATGGGTCGTGTCCCCCAAGGGAGGCGCTGCTGCTGGCCGGGAGGGAGCCGGGTGCTGCCCAGGGAGGTCACGGGCGGAGCTGACCACGCTGTCCTTCTCTATTCAGCTGTTGACAACCTGAACCCCCCATGCTGGCCAGGAACGGCCTCCGTGAGGGTCAGAGGGAGAGGCCTGGGGCATCAGGGGACCCCTGGACCTCTGCAGCAGCAGGAATGTCCGGTCCCAACCCCACGGGACCCGTCCACCCCCGAGGGCAGGCGGGAGACAGGCTGCAGCATGTGCCTGCGGAGTGGACGTGCTCTGTGCTGGAACTCCCTGCCCTCCTCCCCCCTTCCGCAGTTTCAACCCTGCAGGGCCCGTTCTCAGGCGCCCCCGCCCCCACCCCGCGCAGGCCCCCAGCCCTGCCTTCCGGCTCCACGTCTGCAGTCGGAGCTGAAGGGCCGGGCTCGCCCCTCCCCTCCTCTCCTCCTGGGGCTGTGTGTCTTATCTCTGGGAAAGAGATTACCGGGGTTTCTGACATTAAATTTTCATGCCGAAGTTTCAAGCGTGTACTTTGAAAAGTATTTCTTTTCCAGATAACACCTGGAGGGGAGGGACATGAAGGATGTGAGGTCTGCTCACACAAGACTTTGAACTTGGGTGCCGAAGAGACCCCCCTTCCCCTCCCCGCACCCCCCTCCGTGACTGTGAGTTATCGATTCCGGTCACGTGACCTCCTCCCTGGGCTTGGCTCCAGCTCTGGGCCCCCTCCCCAGCTTCCAAGTCCCGCCAGCTGCCCCGACCCCTCCGTTTCATGGTGGGGAGGGGGGAAAGGGGCACAAGCTTCAGGAGAGGGTCACACGGGGTGCCACACTCCATCAAAGGTTGTCCTTTGTCTCCTGTGGCCGCCTCCAGGCCGCCCCAGCTGCCCTTCCCGCCTCCCCCTCCCCCCCAGGAGAGAGGTGAGCCTGGAGGAGCCCCCCCACGCCAGCCCCCCACCCTGTGGCGGGGGCAGTGACTGCGCTGGGGGCTCCGCTCCCTGTCCCAGGTGGTCCTGGGGGCCAGGCCGCTTTACCCTCCATGGGGACGCAGTCCTGGGAAGGGCCTGGCCAGTCCATCTTTTTGGTAATTGAAGGGGGGCCCACTAGGAAAATTCAGTCCTGAGGAGCCTGTCTGTTGGGTCATTTTGATTTGGGGATTTCCACAAACATCGGGGCCACCAATGGTCACCCTGCTGACCCCGGCCCGCCTCATTATGTCACAGCCAGACGGCTGACACCTGATAGGAACCAGAAGGCCCCTGAGCGGGTGGGGGTGGGGCAGGCCGGAGATGGGGGTGGTGGGATGGCGGCCCGGGTGGGCGGGGGTGGGGTGGGCGAGGGGGCTGCCTGCTGCCGTCTCTGTTCACCCGTGGCCTGTCCATCCCCGTCCCCACATGTGCTGGGCAGAGCTGGCCTTCCCCTCCTCGCTCCTGCCTGCCCAACACGCTGGCCTGGGCTCCCGCACACCCCACAGCCAGCCCGGCTCCGGGTCGGGCCCCCCTGTCCCCCCACTCACGCCGACACAGCCCCCTCACTGACCCTCCAGGCCCCAGATACCACTCCTGGGGTGAGGGGCAAACCCTGGCACCCCCCCACCCCGATCCTCCCGGCTCCAGATACCACCCCTGGGGCGAGGGGCAAACCCTGGCACCCCCCCACCCCGATCCTCCAGGCCCCAGATACCACCCCTGGGGCGAGGGGCAAACCCTGGCACCCCCCCACCCCGATCCTCCCGGCCCCAGATACCACCCCGGGGGCGAGGGGCAAACCCCAGCACACCCCCCGCCCCACCCTCCAGGCCCCAGATACCACCCCTGAGGCGAGGGGCAAACCCTGGCACCCCCCCACCCCGATCCTCCAGGCCCCAGATACCACCCCTGGGGCGAGGAGCAAACCCTAGCACCCCCTCACCGATCCTCCAGGCCCCAGATACCACTCCTGGGGCGAGGAGCAAACCCTAGCACCCCCCACACCGAGCCCCACCTCATGTCTCTCCCACCCAGCCGGGCTCCACCATCCAGCTCCACGGAATTCCCCATGGGTCCCCCGCAGCTCTTCTCCTTCACCCCCTCCCCATAACGTGGGGCTGGCTCCCCAACAGGCCCCAGCCCAGGCCCAGACCTCTGCAGCCTCCTCCACAGCCCCCGGGGTCCTTCTTGGGGGGGGGCTTGTCCTTTCCCTCCCCACTCTGCTCTCCTGTGTCAGGTCAGGTCTGAGACCCCTCCCCACTCTGCTCTCCTGTGTCAGGTCAGGTCTGGGGCCCCGACACAAGGCCCCCACGGGAAAGGTATTAGTGCCCCGGGCCAGCCCTCTCTTGCTCATACTGAGTTGCAGAACCAACTCCCCCGCTGTGCCCATCCGCCTCCCCAGTCTGTGCCCCCTTTTCTCCCAAGGACGCCTAGCAGACCCCGCAGCCCGGCCTGGCTGTCTCGGCCCTGTGGGCTGGTTCTCCCTCCTTCACCCCACACGGAGGCACTGCCCAGTCCGACCCTCACCTGCCACACAGGGGGGAGGGGAAGGGGGAACACATCCTGGTTCTCTCTGCTGCCCACCCACCCACCCTCCTCCTTCTGGGCAGAGCCTCGAAATGGCCTCTGGGCTGTGCTCCCCGCTCCTCAGACACCCAAGGACTGGGGCTGCCTGGTGTGTGGTCCTGCCCTTGTCCTCGGCTGTGAGAACTGGGGATGGAGGAGGCACAGAGTGGGGTGGGGGGTAGGGGGCGGCAGCTCCATCGCTCTCGGCTCCCAGGGAGAGACACTGTCCAGGGACTGGGAGGATGTGCTGGGAAGGCCAGAGTGTGCGGCCCGGACCAGGGCACTGGGTGAGGGGTGGACCACATCTCACCCTCCTTCCCAAGAGGCCGGCAGCCCAGCCCTGAGCGTGCCGGAGAGCCCAGCCCAGGCACAGAGCCGGCAGATTTGGTAGCTCCAGTGCCCTGGAAATGGGAGATGGGTGAGCGGTGCCCAAGGCCAGACGGCGAGCTCCTTCCTGTCCTCCCGAGCCTGGCCCATGGGCTCTGCAGGTCAGCACTTTCTGCAAACCCCAGAGGGCCCGGCCGGCGGTGCCTGGCGCAGCTCCACAGGGGACAGTCCCCTTTCCCGGGGACAGGCTCCCAGTCTGCTGCCTCCCACCTCGAGGCTCCTTGTCCCAGCTCTCGTGTTCCTCCTGCCCGCCTGCCCGCTGGGACCCTCCCAACCCCTGTAGGAAGCCAGGTAGCCAGTGCACCCTCTGCTGCGCTGCCAGCTTGCCTGGCCGCCTCCTCCAGCTGCCCACGCGCCCGCTTGCAGAGAGAGGTGGCCAGCCCGGAGTGAAGGGCATCCCAGACAGGCCAGCCTGCAGCCCAGTGGGCAGCTCCGGCCCCAGAAGGCTGGATGCAGACTTCTGGCCGGCTCAGCTCTTGGGACGGAAGCCCCATGCAAGGACGCCCAGTTAGGTCATGTTTCCATGGGCCCCAGGTCCTGTCCCTCTGGGGTTCCATGAGGCCTAGATGAGGCTCCAGGGTGGTCCGAGGGCCACGGTAGGGACCCCGTGGTCACCAGGTAAGGTATGGTTTGCCTGCAGGTCCCCCTCAACTCCCACCCCCACCCCCCAGCTCTCGGTGGCTCCGTCTCAGGCTGGGTCACTCAGGCACCAGCGGGGAAGCCCCGGCCAGACCTCGCCCTGCCTTGGCTGCAAAGGCGGGGCACCCCGAGGTGCATGCTTCCTGCAGGGGACACCCCGCTCCTCCACCCGGCCCGGGCCACCCACGCACATGGCCACCCACACGGCCACTTCCTCGAACCTCCCAGGCCGCCCCGCACGCACGCACCAGCACGCTCTCGCTGGCCGCCCCGCTTGCCCCTCGTGGAGACGGGTCCAGGGAGGAGGTGGACAGTTCTGAGAGGCAGAGCACAGGGAGAGGGCACACAGGTGAGGGGCCTTGGGGAGCGTGGGGCGTCTCTGTGGGGGGCAGAGTGGACACTGGGGGTAGAGAGGACAGGTGTCAGGGAGAGAGGGGGGAGGGGGGAGGGCCACATCGTGAGATGCAGAGGCAAGAGGGCTGGGGGGGGCAGAGCCTTTCCCCGGGGGCGGGTGGTGGCAGAGGTGCTGGTGGAGGAAGGGGGTAGGGAGCCACGGAAGCCCGTGGGGGCTGGACAGAGGGGCTCAGCGTCCACCAGCCAAAGAGCGGAGCTCTCTTTCTCGCTGCACAGGCTCGGGACGGCCATTTGGTGTACCCGCTGTGCCCAGGCCCTCAGCCCCCTGAGACCACGCTGGGCAATCAGTGGTCACGAGGGCGGCCAAACTAGAGGAGACCAATGTCTTCACTTCCAGGTTGGTGGGCCGGCGGGAGGGGGCAGCCGTGAGGTGTCCAGAGGGGCTGGGGGCTCTGGGGCTGCGTTACCCCCGTGAGGCTGCTCCGTCCTCCCCCCCACCCCCCAGCCCCAGGCCGGGGTGTCTTCACGCAGCATGGGTTCTGGAGAAGGCGGCGGTCTCCGGAGCGGCCGCACGCCACCTCCCGCCACACATCCTTCGCTGGGCAGGGGGTTGAGGTCCAGGGCTCTCCCCATGGTCAGAGGTAGGTGCCCAGGCAAAGGGGCCCTCAGCCCATAGGGCCAAATGGCATAGAGTAACTCACATCAGAAGAGATATGGAAGAACCTTCTAGAAACCCAGGGCTGTTCAGCAGCCCCACTCCCATTCCCAGGAGCCCCAGTTGCTGGGGGGGGGCAGCACCCGGCACTCCCCTCCCCTCAGAGTGAGGGCTTGACCCCACACTGTCCAGAGCGGATGCCAGCTCGCTGGGCCGCACACCACCCCCTCTCCGCTGTCTGGACATCCGTCCTCCTGTTGGGGGGGGGGGTAGACAGCCCCCTCAGCTCCTTTCTCTTGGACCGGGGCCCAAGGCTGCCTGGAAATAAAGCCCCCCAGAAGAACGCAGAGCATCATTGCGGAGTTCAAGGCCCATCAAGGGGAGGCTGGGGCAAGGCACTAATTAGTTGCTTAATTCAGAACTCCCAGGCCGCGTGGGGTGGGGGCCGGGAGATTAGACAGGAGCACAGACCCTCTTTCCCCGTGAGGTCCGCTTACCCCAGAGGCTACCAGGCTGTGCGTGGCCCGGCCAGCCCCCTCCCTCGTCCGGCAGGAGCTGGGCAAGCCGAGGGGCATCCCCTGGACCCGGGCGGGGAGCCTCCGGGAGGGACCGGGATCTGCTCCCCATCCCCTGGGAAGCCGGCTTGGCAGGGAAGAGGCTGGGCTGGGGTGGGCTTGGAGAACAGTTCCTGACTTGGGGTGGGGGGGTGAGCCCCTCCCCGGGACCACGCGGGACAGTTGGGCTTGGGGCTCCCAGCTTGGGGCGGGGGTGATGGGTGTTTCCAGGGGGGTTCTGGTGCCCTCCAAGCCCCCAGAGCTGGGCTCTGGGCATCGCCTCCTGGATACAGCCGGGACGGTGGCATCACCTCCTTCCTCCGGGGCCGGCGTCCCAGCCAGCCCGAGTCTCATCTTCAACGACCAGGGCGGGCCCCTCACCTGGCACCCCCGTGCCCAGCGTGAGTCTGAGGTTCATCACAGACTTGCTCCGGCCTTGGCGTCTGGGAACTGACCTGTCCCCAGCTGGACAGCCGAGACACGACGGTGGCCGTGCTGGGCTCCGGCCCAGGGTGGTCTCCTGGTGGTGGTGATGGTGGGCGGGGGGCTGCAGGGAGGGTTGCTCTCCATGGTCCATGGTTTGTCCGAGGGGATGGCAAGGAGGTCCTAGGTCCCCACCTGTGCTCCTCTTTTCCTCACGGACATGGCCGGACGCCGGTCACCATCACAGGCCCATCCTTGACCATCTCACCAAGACTCGGGGAGCCACAGTGGCCGCTTCCCCACCGGCCGGCTGGGAAAAGGCCCAGGGTGCAGGGCGCGTGACAGGACGCCCGGGGATTGGTCACTGCCCGGACGTCCCCGGACGGATGCCCGTGTGCCCTTGGGCAGGCAGCCTTCCCCTCAGACAGGCTGTCCAGACCGGGGAAACCCTAAGCCAGAGGGATTAAGAAGAAAGGACAGGATCCACCGTCCCTCTGGCCGGCTCCTTTGTGCCTCGTTCACTGGGTGTTTGCTCAGTGGGTAAAAACACGGTGGCTGCGGTCAAGACGAGGGGAGGCGAGGGTGCCATCCCTCTGGTCGGCCGGCAGGAGGCCGCCCCGCCTGCCCGCCCCTCCCTGCCCGCCTCTGTCCAGTGGCCATTTTGCACATTCCTGTGGTCAGCCAGCAGGGATCCTCCTCTGGGCTCTGGGTGATGGGATGGGTCCTTGCGTGCGGGTGCTGGACAGGCTCCTCCAGCCCGGGCCCTGAGTGTCCCCCTCGAGGAATCTGCTCCCCGGGGGCAGGAGCTGGGGGCCTCACTGTGGCTCACTCGTGCTGGGGGTCCCCACCCAGAGCCTCGTCCTTCCCCGCACGGGACCCAGTTGGCCCCCTGTGAGCTGAGGGTCCCGTGAGGCCGAGCTCTTCACAGCAGAGCTGGAATCCTGGGCACCTTGGGGACCTTGGGCCATGGCGTGTTGGCCCACAGTCCCCTGAACAGTCCCCTGGATCCATCGCCTGCCGGGAGTGGGGGGGGGGGAGGGGACAGAAGTGGGGGGAGCCAGGAGGGCCCTTGTCGGGGTGGGGCTGGTGAGGAAGGGGCCTTCTCCCCTCCCATTGCTGGGGGTGGTGGGCTTTGACCGTACACCGTTCCCGCCAGGGTGCCTGCGGGAAGGGCCAGGATCCGACCTCCTGTTTTGTCCTTCAGCCCACTGGGCTGCACTGTCTACAGATGCCCCCTTTCCAGGCTGCAGGAGGCCCCATTCAGTCCTCTCTGTGTGTGTAGCCCCCCCCCCCACACACACACACAAAGTCCTGGCTGGGAGGGTGTGCGGGGGAGGGGGCGGGAGTGAGGGCAGGCAGCTCTTCCTCCCTTCCCCCACACTCTCAGACCCCCACCACTTAAGGATAATGAGGTCCAGGTGGCCTCCCGCAAGCAAGCCCGGCCCTCGCTGGCTGCAGGGTCCCGCCTGGGAACAGCTAATGACAACCAGAGGCTGGAAGGTGAACTCTCCCATCCACCCCCTTTAGCTGTCAAGCTGTGCAGCCAACCGTCTGGTCAGCAGGTGGGCAGCAGGGCCTGGGCCCACGGACGGACAGACGGACGGACGGGTCAGCTCGCTTGCCGGCCTCAGGCTCATGGGGCCCCTCCGCCACGTTCCCGGCCTGTCCACCTCACCCCCAGCGGCCGTCCGCTTTCCCCGGGACCTCGAGGAGGAGAGCAGTGGACGCCTGTCTCTGAGGGCCGCGGCCGTGTGATGTGGAGCGGCCTCCTCTCCCCGTCTCCCCTCGGGGTGGGGGAGGGAAGGCCGAGGAGGCCGGGCAAGTTCAAGGAGGAGGCAGCCTCCAGTTTGGGGGCGCCGGGGAGACCTGAGGGTGGCGGTAGGTTCTGTGTCCCACGAGTCACCGCAATAAAAGCACAAAGCTGAGTTCAGGAACACCTGTGGAGTCGTCGCCCACCCGCTGGGCAGCGTCCCCCCGGCCGAGGCCCAGGCCGTGAGGTGGCACCTCGCCGGCCTGGCTCCTGGGCTCTCCACCCTTGCCTCTCTGGGCGCTGACCTGCCTGCCCGCCCTGGCCCTCCACCAGGAGACTGTCCCCTTTCTTCCCACGGTGACCTGCCACTGTCCCAGCCCACGGCCTCTGGCTTTCCCGCCCCTGGCTTCTGCCCGTGGGCACAGCGGCTGAGCCCTGACCTGGGGCAGAGGTGGCCGCCTGTGGGCTGGCAGTGAGGACACGCAGTGCGGGAAAGCCCGCGGCCTCCGGGCACCGTGGGCACGTGCCCGAGGAGACACAGAATTCCTCCTTTCGGACGGGCCCCAGGCTGGCCGGCTGGGCCTGGGCCTGGACGAGGCAAGGCGCGGGGTGAGTGCAGGGACTGGCCGTTTAAACAGCCCCGTCACCTGAGGCTCGGAGAGCCCCCTGGGACGTGAGCCCCAGGAAAGAGGGCACAGACTGGCCACAGTCAACCCGCCCGGGTGGCCACTTCAGGCCGTGTGGCCTTGGGGTCCGTCTCAGCAGGCGGGCGGGAGACAGAATTGTTTTTTATTATGAGAAGAAGGGGCGGCAGGAATGAACGGAGAAATGGCTGTGGGAGAGAGTCCTGTCAGAGCCTCGGGGAGGAGGAGGAAGGCCTGAGAGTCCCCCGCGGCCCCCACCCCTGGGCTGCCGTCCACAAAGGGCTGGTTGGGCAATTTGGGGCTAATTGAGACCACAGCTGCCCCAGGAATGTCCAGGAGGGGTCCCGGGGCTCTGGGGTCAGGTCTCCCTGTCCGTTCCGGGTGGGCAGGGAGAGCCCCCGTCACCAGCAGGGGAGCTGCCCTCCGTCTGCAGGGTGGTCACCCGCTGTCAGTGTGCTGCCCGCGTCCACTGAGGGGTCACAGCCCCCGGCCCCGGCGTCTGCCCTGGGCACACCTGGCTGGGCTGCCTCCTACTCGTAGCTCTTTCCAGGAGGGAAGCCGTGGCCACCCTCGGTCCTGGGTGTGGAATGCCCGTTGGATGTGTGGGACTTGGCTGGGCCCCATCCTGTGTGCCAGTGAGTAAGCATCCCAGCAGGACCGATGAGGGGGCCTCCTCTGCCCGGGCAGATGATGAACATTCCTGGCAGACCCTACGGCCAGCAGGACACAGGGGTCCCAGCTGGGGTGGGGGGGCGGCATCTGCCTCCCCCCAGAGCTATTGGGAGGCCAGAAACCCTGCGAGGGAACGGCCCCGGGCTAGAGGCAGGAGGGGCTCTGGGGAAGGCTCCCTCACGGCTTTCCCACGACGCCCTGTAATCGGCTCTCCTCCTTGGCACCCCCATACCTCACAGCTGCCGGGACCAGCCAGCTGCTCCCCCCCACACACACACCCGTCCTAGGATGGAGCATGTGTCCAGGCAGTGGCCGTGTTTCCCATGGTTGGGGATGGGGTGGGGTGGTGGTGATTGAGGGGGGGGGGGCGAGGAATTTAAAGAGGAAACAGCAATGGCCCGAGAATTTGGAAAATGTGTGCAAATGCCTTGGGTACTGGGAAGGAGCCGGAGGGTATTAGGAGAGAGAGAGAGATAGAGAGAGGGGGAGGATGGACGCATGGTCCTGGGTGGGCCGGAACGGATGGGGCAGGGGGCTCCCTGTCCGTGTGGAAGAATCCCAGCTGTGCCCATCTGTCAGCCTGCCCCCCTTTCTTCTTCCAGCGGCTCATCAAAGACCTTTGACCCCGGCTGGTGAGGGAGCCAGCTCCCAGCCCTGAGTGGTCACCACACCACAGGCACGGTGACCAGAGGCAGAACCGTGGGGTGCAGGGTGTCATGAGCTTATGGGGTCGGGGGGTGGGGTTTCCTGGGAAGCAAGCCGAAGCCTGGGGTCCCCCGAGCACCTCCAGCCTCTCTCTCTTCGGCCCTGGGCCTCCCTCCCTTGGGCCCAGTCCCTCTAGTTTGGGCTCTCAGTGGGGGTGCCCCTGGGGCGGGAGAGGGCAGAGCCCACCGTCTGGTGGGTCTGGCCCCTGAGAACCCTCTGGAGCTGCAGATGTCCCAGCCCCGAGGCTGAGCCCTCCGTGATTGATTGTGGTGGAGACTCACACCAGGGGGAAAGAGCGGGATTAGCCCGGCAGCTGCAGGAGGGGCGGCCGGGAGCCCCGGGGGCTGGGGGGCGGGCTCCTACCTCCCTTGGGGGCCCCTTCCCCAACCCCTGCCTGCAGTGGCTTCCAAAGTGGCTCCTCAACCCTCCTGTCTCCCTTCTCTGGGGTTGCAGGGCCTTTCCCGAAGGGAAGTGCACCCTCCCACACCCCACCCCTTCAGTGGACCCAGCAGGGCTCCAGGATTTGGGTGGCTTTGGGGAAACCAAGTCACCACCGCTGTCTAGCAGAGACATCACTGGGGATGATGAGCTAGGGCCACCCCAACCAGGCCCACGTCAGCGTGTAACACCAGAGAAGCAAGACAGCCTGTGGCCCAGGGAGGAGCCCTCCCCTCGGAGGGGACCCGGCCGGGGTCGCTCTCCCCTGGTGGGGAGGGAGTGGAGGCCGGGGTGTCCAGTGAGGCTGGGACCCCTGGGCCTCCTGGAACACTAGGTCATCAAGGGGGCAGATGGTGAGCTGGATTTTGACCGGGGCAGGCGGGCGGGGTAGGAGCGAGCGTGGGGGCACAGAGGAGGCGGCAGTGGGGGGCCGCCGGCCCTATCTCCCCGACCCTTGGCTCCGGTGTTTGCTCAGCCAACTTTGCAGACGAGACTCTGTGTGCAAAGAGACCCAAGATAACCCTCCGGGTCATTGACTTCTGAGCGCCCCTCCTCTGGCCGCTCTCTCTGCGCCCTTCCCCGGCCCCCCCGGCCCCCCCCCCCCGGCCCCCGCTCCCACCACACGATCTCCGGCCTGCCGACCCCTCTCCCGGGACCTTCTGAGCAGAACCAGGAAACTCCGCAGTCACTGGGGGAGCAGGGGGCTGGGAGGAGGGGGTCCCACCGCGTAGAAGGGGGGACCCTGGGCTTGGCGACTTTCTCTGGGGGGGTCCCCACAACTGCCTTCACCCCTCTGGCCTCTCTACCCTGTCCCCGCACCCAGTAGGACCCTTTAGGGGCTGAGAGCCCAGGTTTTACTATAGAGTTCCTGGCTCTTTGTCTGTCTGTCTGTCGGCCCCCCGAGCTCCACGTGCCCTGGGAGGCCAGCACCTCTCCTGCCGGCCTCAGAAAGCAGGGCAGGGCGACTCAAGGCCGGATGATCCCCAAGGCCACCCTGGGCCCTCGAGGGCACTCGACTTTGGCAAATATTTAGTGCTGCCTGCTGAGCACACAGAGGGGGGCCCGGAGTGCGGGCAGCCCCCTCAGGAATCCTGGCCCCCCGCAGTCCATGTGCTTTGGAGTTAGTTCTGAGGAGGTTCACCTTGAGGGGCTTGTTTATGCAGTTCCTGGGGGCAAGGGGCAGTGGCCGAGGGGGGGCCGGGGGGCAGTTCCGGTGGGGCCACCCTCCCAGGCCGCCTTCCCGCCTCCCCTCCTGCCCGCCCTCCCCTCCTGGGCCCCCCCAGCCCTCCCGAGCAGGCGGGCAGGCGTCACTGTGGAAATGCAAGCCACATGCCTCTGGTTCATTTACACTTAATTCAGCACAATGAGCTTCCCGGGCCTTTGATGTCCGGGACCTGCAGCCTTTAGAGCTCTGTGGGCTGTGAAACAGGAAGCCGGGGGGTTGGGGGCAGTGCCCGCGCCCCCTCCTCCCTCCCTCTCTCCCTCCCTCCCGGCCTCCCTCTGCAGCGGGGATGTCAGGGACCCGGCCAGGCCCCTCAGCAGGGGGAGGGAGGCCGTTGCTGGGGAAGGAGCTTGGGGGGGTGCACCCTGCACCTCTCTGACTGTGGGCACCCCAGGGCAGGAGAGTGGGGGTGGTCTGGCTCACCAGACCCCCCCCCCCCGGCTGCGGGCGCAGAGAGCCGCTGGCTGACACAGGCTGAGGGACAGGCTCCAGGAAGTCACCTAGGGTAGGAGTCCCTGAGCCAGCTGCCCCGCCTCCCCCCCAGCCGCCCCCCACCCCAACGGGATCTCTGCCCTGGGGGCCTGGGGGCCTGGGGGCACAGGGCCCTGGCTGTGCCCAGCACAGGCGTGGGGGCTGCCAGCTGCCCCCGGAGAGCAGACTCTGCCGTTGGGCCCTGGAGGGCTTCCTGGAGGCGAGGGCTCCGAGGAGGGCAGGAGGGCGGGGGCCGGCTGCAGGCCGAGGGGGACACTAGCTGGGCGCCCAGCAGGAGCAGCAGAACGGGGCTGCCCCAGAACCGTGGCGCGTGCTGCTGGGAGCTGGTGTCCCAGAACTCGGAGCTCTGGGCCATGGGACCCGGCCAAAATAAGCTGTCCCTGCAGGGGCTGCGGGGGTGGGGTGGGGGTGTCAGCGCCCTGCTGGGGACACAGCGCGACTGGGAACAGAGCCCAGAGCCGGGTTCCACGCTCTGACCACGTAGAGCCCGTGTCCCCCAGGAGTCCCCCCCCCCCCGTCCCAGCTCCTGCCCCTCCTCAGGGGCTGCTGTGCAGGGTCCGGGGAGTGGACAGCTGTTTGCCTCTCCACATTCCAAAAGCAAGGTCAAGCATTTGGGGGAAGCTGTTTTTCTTGAAAATGTCACTTGAAAATAAACAGTGTGGCTGGCGCTTCTCTGATTGCTGGCGAGCCGTGTGGGGGTCTCTGAGGAAGCCTCCCAGCCGGTGGGAGCTGGGTCCTTCCTGGCCAGAAGTGGGTACCCCACTGCCCCCTAGCTCCGGGGAAGTTGCTCTATGGTCTGCCTGTTTTCAGGGGTGACTGCTCCCAGAGCCAGGCATGGGGGCGGCCGGGGGACTGGGGAGGGGGTCCCTGGCCTGATCCCTACACCGGGCCCCTCGCCTCCCACCGTGCTCTTTGCTCCCGAGCCTCATGAGCAGAGAGAGGCCTTGGAACGGAAGGTGCAGGGGCTCCCTGAGGTGGGGGTCGGGTGGCTCAGGGTCCTCCTGCCCCCACTGCCCTCGCTAAAGCAGTGTGGCCCTTTCTCCTCTCGGAAGGAAACCTAGCCTCACTCTTCCTAGGGGTCCTCTGAGCCCAGGCCTCTGGGGCGGGGGGAGGGGAGCTCTCTCCCACCCGCAGGCTGCCCCCTGCCCACGGAGAGGGAGCGGGTACCCCTGGGAATCCTGGAGACAGCCCGAGCAAGGGCCCCCCAGCCCACAGGGCCCTGAGAAGTGTCTAGCAGGATGATGACGTTGCCCCAGCTGCACCCCACACCCCCCACACCCCTTCTGTTCCCTGGACCCATGGGGAAGGTGGGAGGAAGTGCGAGCTGGCTTTGGGGCACCTCTCCCCCCCCCAGCCTGTGCCTGGGCGCAGTTAGCACCCCCTGGGCATCTGTAATGGGGCCTCCGTGGGCCTGGTGCTGTGCCCCTCAGAACTAGAAGTCCAGCCCAGCCTAGCCCGGGCTGGGGGCTGGGGGCTGGGTACAAAAATCCTGCCCGGTCAAGATGATCACAGTAGACACCTGTGGCACATTGGTGAGGCGCAGGGGGTAGCCAGCTTGCAGAGAATCCCAGAAACACCCCCAGGGCTGGGCAATCCTCAGAAAGAACGGGCCTTTCTGGGCAGCCGGCCACCATTCATGCCCAGTGGGGCGCAGGCAGTAGGCAGAGACCCCACCCCAAGGTGACCCTCAGGCGGAACACAGCACGAAGGACTCAGAGTGTGTGTGAGACCAGCCGCAGGGCCACCTGCTCACCCCCAGAGAGGGCGCACTACCCTTTACCCCACTTAGCAAGCCAGGGGCCTCTCGCCCACCGCCACCTCCTCTATCCCTGCCTCCCC
Source organism: Saccopteryx bilineata (assembly GCF_036850765.1). NCBI lineage: Eukaryota > Metazoa > Chordata > Mammalia > Chiroptera > Emballonuridae > Saccopteryx > Saccopteryx bilineata. The sequence goes on along the minus strand of NC_089490.1, from coordinate 406,313,689 downwards.
AGGCTCGAGGTCAGCGCCCTGGACTTCGCCCGGGGTGGGGTATTCCCAGAGACCACACAGCGGCACCCCTTCATCCTGCCCCGGCTCGGGAGTGGGGGGGGGTAGAGGTGGGATTGCAGATACCTGCCTTCCTTTGCAAGCTTCCTCCTTGGAGGGAAGCCTCGGACCTTCCCCAGAGTTCCCTCCCTGTCTGTGTCTGCCCCCTGGCCTGACCCTGACAATCCAGGGCAATCTTTTTGTTGGCCAGCGCCCACTTTCCCCCCTAGGAAGGCCGGGCTATTCTGCCCTGGGGTGGGGGAGGGTCCTAGAGAGGGAGGTGAGGCGTGGGTTTCTAGACCCACGTCCTGGGTGGTTCTCAGAGCGGTTGTGGGAGCTCAGGGACTCCTTCCCACCTGTCGGTGCCTCAGTTTCCTCGTCTGCAGAATGGGGATGTGGTGGTCCCTCCTCCCTCACTGCCAGTCCAGAGGTGCTCTGCCCCGAGCCCCTGAGCCAGCCTGAGGCCACGTGAGCCATTGTCACTTGCACGCCTGTGTTATAGAGCATGTCTCCCCAGCTGTGTTTTCGGTCACAACCAGAATCCAGCTCTGGTGCAGGGGACACCAGGGTCAAAGTGCACACACACACACACACACACACACACCCTACTTCTTGGCTGCTGGAGCCAGACAACTCCAAGTTGGGGACCTTGCAGACCTTCTAGGGAGCGTCCCTGAGGCCACCCAGGAGAGGCCCGGGACTGGGTCAGGAGGGACTGAGGACTCGGGCCAGGCCACACGGGGCTGGCCATGAGTGACCGGGGCTGAGGTCAGGCTTGCCAGACCTGGCAGTCTCCTCTTCTCCACCCCCCCCCACACCCCCGCACACCCCAGGGCAGTTGCTGGCTCAAGTGTTAAAATAAAATTTAAAAAAGTGTGTGTGATTGACAGAGGTGTACCCCCCCCCCCCCCGCCAGGTGCCGAGGAAAACAGAGCAGATGGACGGCTCCGGCCAGCAGGCGGGCAGCCTGCGCCGAGTCACAGCCGGGCCTGCGGGCAGCAGGCAGCGCGGAGGGTCAGCTGGAGGCTTCCGGTCCTCCCTGTGGGAGCCGCTGTTTGTGGGGTTTCCCCAGCACCTCCCTGGCTGGCCTGCCTGCCTCCGTCCCCAAACTTTTGTTTTTCATGCAAGGCTCCTGGGGCAGGGCAGCCACTGTTTGGGACCCGCTGGGCTTCCTGCGGCCGTCCAGCTGTCCAGCCCTTTCTGTGCGCTCTCCCGGTGCTGGGCCTGGCCTCAGGCGGGGGTGGGCAGAACGCACAGGTCTTCTCAGGGTGCACGCTGGCCCCCCACCCCCGGACGGAACCCCAGCCCTCTGTCGGGGCCTTGCGCCGTTTTGGAAGCGATAGGCCATGTGCTGTTCTTGCCCAAGAGGGTGGGCTGGCTGTCCCACTTCTCCTCTCAAGGAGAGCTGGCCGGCTAGGTTTGTGGGGCACCCCGTTTCTGAGACACTCAGCAGGCGTGCCCGGAGCCCCCAACACGACGGCCGGGGCTCCCTGAGCTGACTTAAGTGCACACCCCCACATCTCTTTCCTAAGCTCAGGCTGGAAAACGGGGGTGGGGGCAGAGGGGGAGCACCCCAGTCAGCTGGAGCGGTGGGGATGGGGGACCCCTCCTCGGCTGTGAACCGGAGTGGGTGCAGTGGGGGGGGCTGGAGCCGCAGGGGCCTCTGTCAGAGGGAGTGCACCCCGGACAGCCGGAGCGGTGGGGATGGGGGACCCCTCCTCTGTGGGGATGGGGGACCCCTCGGCTGTGAACCGGAGTGGGTGCAGTGGGGGGGGCTGGAGCCGCAGGGGCCTCCGTCAGAGGGAGTGCACCCCAGGCAGCTGGAGCGGTGGGGACGGGGGACCCCCCCCTCCGCTGTGAACGGGAGTGGGTGCAGTGGGGGGGGCTGGAGCCGCAGGGGCCTCTGTCAGAGGGAGTGCACCCCGGACAGCCGGAGCGGTGGGGATGGGGGACCCCTCCTCTGTGGGGATGGGGGACCCCTCGGCTGTGAACCGGAGTGGGTGCAGTGCGGGGGGGGGGAGCTGGAGCCGCAGGGGCCTCTGTCAGAGGGAGTGCACCTCTGGACCGCATTCCTGGGTGACAGGCCTGTGATGGATGGCAGGGAGCTGAGATGCTGGGGGCTGTCCTGGCCTATGGGCCCGTCCGTCCGGTGCTGGGGAGCCACAGCCTCACCACCGGCCTCAAGCTCCCAGCGAGGGCTCCCTGGCCAGGGCTCAGCCTGCTGGCGGGGCTCCGACACCCAGCTGGGAGCGAGGGGTCTGGGGCGGCCTGTGGGCGCCCCCGAGGGAAGCGGGGTGGGGTGGGCAGGGTGAGGCCCCAGGTTTCCAGCCCCAGGATGTCCTGCTCCGAGCCAGCGGCCAGGCCATCTGAAATTCCATCTGAGATTCCATTTCCTCCAGATCCCGCCACCCAGGGCCTGAGGTCCCGTCCTCCCCTCCCCTCCCCTCCAGTAGCCTTTATGGTGACAGGATAACATGTCAGCCCTTAGTCCTCTTGTCCCAGCCTCCCCCCTATTATCTGGGTCACTGTCTCAGGCTGGCAGCCCTTTGGGCCGGGGCCGGGCTCGACCCAGATCTCAGGACCCATAAAGTTTGGCCTTAATTAGATTGCTGTTGCATGACAGTACCCACATGCGGGAGGGTCTGATACACTGGGACCCTCTCAACTGTCTGCGGGGCAGGGAAGGGGTCCTGGGAGTGGAGGGGTGACTGTCCCATGGTGTGTGCGTGGGGGGGAGCCGTGCTACGCCTGCCCCGTCCTGGCACCGTGGCAGGGGACCCCATGGTGCCATGATCCCGGACCCCGTGAGAACCAGAGCAGCCTGAGCAGCCAGCCTAGCCTTGACACCCTCCCCCCGCCCCCGCGGCCCCCAGCCCCCCTGGCTTTGTTCCCGCCGGGAAAACAGCCACTTTATCTCGGCCGCCTCCGAACTGCAAACAGCCACGTGTCCCCCGGGGGCCACTCTTGGCACACATGCCCTCTGCCCCGTGTCCCAAGGCTCCCAAGGCGAGGCCCTTCACCTGGAAGGGGGGCTGGGGGCGAGGGTAGAGGGCCTGCAGCAAGGCAGACCCCAGGCTGCAGCTCAGCCCGGGGCGGGGGGGGGGGGACCACCCACGGGGGCCGGAACGGGATGCAGGGGTGGCGGGGGCTGTTGGGGGGATCCAAGACCTGCACCTTAGCTCAACGCCCAACGGGCTCAACCCCGGGGACTCAGGCCGCTGCGGGGAGCTTGGCCTGCGAGGGTGACAGCCTGCAGGGATCCTCCTGGTGGCCCAGAGGCTCTGTCCCCTCCTTCACCCCCCCCCTTTTGGTGACAGAGGTCAGTGAACAATGGAAAACTGTCGCCCCCCAGGACCCACCCACAGCACAAGTGGCACCTCGGGCCTGTCTCAGACCAGCACACAGGGTCACACTGTGTCTCAGGGCATCCTAGGTGGTCCCAAGCCCCAGGAGATGGGTCCCTGGAGAGGCCACCGACCCTCTGTCCCAGGCTTTCTCCGCCGTTCTAGCCTGACTTATCCCACCTGGGCCCCAGAAACCTCTCAGACAGGGGTGTGCACCCTCAGGGTGGCTGATGCAGCAGAGCAGACCCCCCCCCCAGGCCAGTGCGGTCTGGCGCAGCGGGGTGGGAGGGGGTGTGTGGAGGGAGCGCCCCCCTGGATGCCCATGGGGGCGCACACGGCCTGTACCCAGTGCCCGTCCTCCAGCACCTGGCCTCCCCAGGGTCACCATGGCCTGGCAGAGACGGTGCCTTCCCCGCCGAGGGGTTCTGGGAAGCTGGGGCGTCAGGCCACGTCCGACGCCGGCCCCTCCCCAGAGCTCTCACCCCTCTCCTGGCTTCGGGGACGCCCAGCGGGGCCCTCCCTGGTCCCAGGGTGTCACCACGGCTACTCCTCCCGTCCTCCCTTCTGCCCAGTGGCGTGCAGTCCCCAGGATGGTCGGCCAGAGTGTGGGAACAAGGAAGGGGAGGGGTCTCTTTTGACTTCTCTGGGGTCTGTGGAGTGCTGACCCACGTTGGAGGGCTCCCCGAGAACCCGCTCCACCGTGCCCAGCCTGAGACGGATCCCAGAACCCCCTCTGTGCCCCCATCAGCCCACAGACGGGCCTGTGTCCCAGGCCCTCTGAGCCTCTTCCAGAGGGAGGAGGAGGCGGAGCCCAGGCCCGGGGACCCCCACACTCTCCGGTGGAGACACGCCGGGACTCGGGGGCTCAGTGGAGCAGGCGGCACGGGGGCGCAGGGTGGTGGAGCAGCCTCCCCCCCAGACCCCAGAACAGTGGGCCAGTGTGTGGGGCGCCGGGCGGAGGCCATCGGTCCTGCTCCATAAACCCAGCCAGCCGGGCGGGAAGCTGTGGACGGCCCGGTGTTGACACAGGGGTGATATCACCGCCGACCAATGGGGCACTGACGGGGGCTCTGTGTGTGCCGCTCTGTTCCTGTGGGCCCTGCACACACAGGGCGTGATCCAAAAGCCACCTGAATAAACCCAAGGGGCCCCTGCTTCCACTCCCCCCTCCGAGCCCCGTGTCCTGCAGGTCACACCAGACCCATCTGCCTGCCTGTGCGGGCAGGAAGAGGAGGGGGAGGAGAGGAGAGCAGGCCTGCTCCCTCCCCCCACCCCGGACCCCCAAACCCTGTCTCCCCAGCACCCCAGGCCTGGTCTCAGGAGCGCCCGCGCTGTTCCCCCATCGGGGCCCCAGCCCCAGCCGCAGCCCTGCCTCAGCGCCCGGCTGTGAGCCAGCATCGGGTTCCAAGCATCCCACCCACCCCTCTCCGCTCCCTGCTCGGGCCCCAGCCCAGGGAATGGTCTTCCCGCCATCCTTCCTCCCTCCTCCCACCCTCCGGGCTGCATACCAGACCCACAGGCTCCAAGCTGCTGCGGCATGTCACCCCCACCCTCCCGCCCCCCTGCCCCGTGGCGGAGGGGGGCAGCCTCCCTTCCCTTCCCTTCCCGCGTGCGGGCGCACGGGGGGCTGTGCAGGGAAGGGGCAGCGTTTGTCCAGCTCTAACGTCCTAATCTGCCACACCCTCCTCTCTGGCTGCAGCTCCTGGGGCGCCCCCCCTTCCAGCCTAACCTCCAAGTCTGTGTGTGTGTTTCTGCAACGTGGGGGGACCCACCACCGCCTGGACCCCTTGCCCCACACGGCCCTGGGGGTCGGAACGGTGCCCCCCACACGGCCCTGGGGGTCGGAACGGTGCCCCACACACGGCCCTGGGGGTCGGAACAGTGCCCCCCACACGGCCCTGGGGGTGGGTACGGTGCCCCCCACACGGCCCTGGGGGTCGGAACGGTGCCCCCCACACGGCCCTGGGGGTCGGAACGGTGCCCCCCACACGGCCCTGGGGGTCGGTACGCTGCCCCCCGCCGCCTTCTCAGCCCCCCTCCCCGTCCGTCCTGCCCAGTGGGCCCCTCCAGGACGCAGGCACCAGGGGCCCGGCATGTGGAGGCAGGCTCTCGGGGGAGAAGCGGGGACCGGGGCCCCCCGCGTTTGGCGCCCATGCCTGTTTACTGGTTCAGCCTCGGGCCCTCGCCGCGCCCCCGTGGGCCGGGGCGGCCCGCCCGTGTCCGGCCAGGTGTTCAGTGATGGAGCGCGGCTCCAGGGAGGACAAGGGACTCAGTGTCTACTTTATGCGAGCACGGTGCTGACAAGGAACAGAATATCCGCAGTGACCGCTTCCAGGAAACGGCCGGCGCGGGCGGGGGGCGGGGGCGCCCACACGCAGGCCCCTTCCCAGCAAGCCGACCTGCAGGTGGGCTTCCAGGAAGGGGCCCCCCGCTGGTGCCCCTCACCCCTGGAGGAGGGCCAAGCGTGTCACCAGGTGCAGGCTGGGGAGAGGTCCGGGGAAGGGAGGGAAGGGGCAAGGCAGGCAGGGAGGACAGGCAGGAAGGAGAGGTGGGAGAGATGGGGGGCGGCCTGGGCTGCAGCCTGGCGTGGTCAGCACGGCCTGGCCCGCCGGGAGCCATAGCTGGTCCACGCTCCTTCTCAAACTTTCTTTCCCAACTTCGGGGACCATACCGTCTCTGCTGGGCCCCTGGCTCTCTGGTGCTTGTCAGATACGACCCACTGGAGGTCCCTGACACCCAGGGGAGACGAGGGCCCGCGGGGAGAGACCAGCCTGGGCCCCGGTCAAGGCTCACGCCGGCGGCGGAAGCTCCCGGCCTCGTGTGGGCAAGGGCCACCTGCAGCCCTCACTCACCCCGGGCCCTCGGCCCCTCCACTCTGGGCTCAGATGTCACCCCAGCTCCGAGGGGGTGAAGCTGCTGTCCGCCTGGGAGCCCGGGGTGGCACGGAAGCCTTTGTGAAGTCAGACCCCAAGCCTCCCGTTAGGCCTGTGTGAGGGAGTCCTGGTCCTTTGTGTGGTCAGGATCTTTTCATTCTTTTCCCCGTCCTCATTCAGTGGGTTCACCAGTGTTCTGACTCCACCACGCCCCCCAAACCGTCCGTCCTTCCCACCTGAAAGTGGGCGCCTAGGTCATGAAATCCAGGCCACAGCACGAACCCAGACAAAGGCACAAGACACCCAAGACGGCCAGGCTCAGATGTCCACCCTCCAGGGGGACACTGGTCCCGCTGGGGCTGGGCCACACAAAAGTCAGCGGGCCCCACAGAGCGCTTCCCAGCAGGACTGGGACCCACAGCCGTGCCTTCAGCAGGGGAGTGCGGTTAGAGAACCCGGAACGGGCACCCTCGGTCACAGCCAGAACCCCACGGCTGTGCCACACACGGCCAGGGCAGGGAGGTCCCTCGTGCTGCACACGGGGCCGCGGGGGCCGGGCACAGACACACGCGTGCACACACACACACACACACACACACGGATAGACACGGAGAAACACAAGGACAGAAACGTGAACAGGCCCGTGCACACACAGGCATTAGGTCCCGTTTTCCGGATAATTTGGCCTGCTCAGCCTGACCCTCCAGTCACACAGCCCTGGCGCTGGGGACAGGGGGACAGGGGTCCAGGTGTGACAGCCCGGCTTGGCTTTTTTGTGTGTGTGCTGGGAGCCCAGCAGGGGTGGAGAGTGTGGCCGGGACCCTTGGGAACTGTCCCGGGCGGGGTCTCACCCAGCATTGGAAACGCCCTCCTCCCAGACTCCCCCACACCGTGTGCCTGCCGCTGGGCCCCCCGCCCCTGCCCCCACTCCCGGGCTGGGGTTTGGGGGTGAAATTCAAGACCCTGTTTGCTTGGTGACACTTAGGGGCATTCTGGAAGTGCCTTTGGGTGGCGTGGCGGGGGCGCCTGGAGCCTGTGTAACGAACGACGAAGCTCTCTCTAAGCCCCTTTTTCTAAAAAGCAGGAAATCGGGTTGGGCCAAAGGTAAACACATTCCAACCTGCAGGCCACAGCTCCTCAGAGCGCTCTGCGGGCGGGGCGGGCTCCTGCCTGTTTTCCCAGCCCTGGGCGAGGCGCGGGGCTCACGACCTGTTTGCAGAGCCAGGCCTTGGCCTGTGGCTTCTCAGCCTCCCCCCACCCCCGCCCCCCGGCCTCAGAGGCCACCCCACACCTCTCCCAGGCTCCCTCCCCGTCCCACCCGCCGAAACCGGCCCTAAAAGCAGAAAAACTTGCACCCCACCGTCTTGTAGACCCTGGCCTGTGCGTTCAAAGGGGGCAGATGGCGGGGTGTGGGGTGGGGTGGGGTGGGGTGTGTGTGTGGGAGCACTGGGGCCCTCAGCATTCGTTCTCATCATCGGTGGGTGTGGGAAGCAACCCCACCCATCCACATTCCAATCGGAGGCACCTTTCTCAGAGGGCCTCAGGGGCCCCAGGTGTCAGTGTGGTGTGACTCTGTCCCCGTGACCCGGAGAGGTCCGTCCGAGAAACCCTGGGGAGGCAGCTCTGCTGACCTCGCAGCCCCGGAGGGCCGCCTGCCCCTTTCCTGGAGGTCTCCCCACGCCCTGCGCGTTCCCCAAACAGGCTTCCAGCACACACTTTCTCCTCTCCCCTCCGACCCACGCCCGCCAACCCAGCGGTGCCCATGCCGCTGTCCCTGGCCAGGGCTCTGCAAACTTCGAGACCCGGTTTGCAAAACTCGCAGCAGAGATGGTGTTTGTAATAAAGGCCCTTGACGGTTCTAACTCTTGACATCTAACGGATGAATTTCTTTGTCCCCCCTACCCCACCCCACCCTGCAAAGCCCACTGGGGTGAGTGGACGGGCCGGCAGCCTGCAGAGGAGGCAGCCTCGCCCAGGAAGGGTGGGTGCCGGGCGCCTGTAACAGCCCCCAGGGACCGTGGGACGTGGGGAACCCCGCGGGCTCCCAGGCCAGACCCTCCCGTGGTGCCTTTGCCCAAATCAGTGCGTCCTGTGGGGACCACTGCCCAGGCTGTCCCTGGACTGTCCCCCTAAGAGAGTACCCAGCCCCCGATGGCCAGCCCGTGTCCCCCCTGTCAGGGGCCGGGAGGGACAAGGGACCCGGAGAGGGGTCTGGAGCCCATGTGGCCGGCCGGACGCAGGGGCCGGCGGGGAGACCCCGGGGAGGTGGGCTGCTGGGGGGTGTTGCTCAGGCTCTGCTCTGGTCTTTATCTGGAGCTCAGGCATTTCCTGGCTCTGAGCACAGGGAGGGGCCAGGACCCCTAAGCTCATTTCCAGCAGCGGCTTCCTCCGGTTCCAAGCCAGCGTCTGCGCGGCCGCGGCCGGGGGGCCCAGGGGCTGGGAGGCCTGGGGCTCCGAGGCAGCGCGCCCGCCCAGCTCGGAGGCCCCCCCACCCCAGCTGTAAAGGAACCAAGGCGGGGGAAGGGCTGCACGTACACCCCACGGCCCTGTGGACCCCCAGCCCCCTCAGCTCCTCCATCCGGTCCTGCCGCCCCCCCCTCCTGGCCCCCCTCCTTCCTCAGCTCTCCCCTCGTCACCCCCTGCTCTGCCTGCCCCCACCCCTCTTCTGTGACTGGTGGGGCCTCCTCCCCCCTCCTGCTCTCTGCAGAGCCATCTCTGTGCCTCCTGAGCACCCCATGTTCCCCCACTCCCCCTCGAGTGAGTCCACACACTAACAGCCTTAAGCCAGGCCTTTGGGACCTGGGCCAAGGGGCTCAGGGAGGCCTGGGGCCTCTTCCACGAGGCACTTTGTGCAGCAGCATGGAGCTTTAGAGACCTCAGTGGGGCCCCAACCCCCTCATGGCTGCGAATTTCCTTCGCCACCTCCCCAGCCCCCCACCCCTCCCTGCAGGGACCCCTCCCCCCGCCCTCATGTCATATAGGACCCTCCCTGCCCGCCCCACCCACCCTGCGCCCCCCTCCCCATCCCTCATGCTCCCCCTCGTTCTTCTGTCTTCTCAGCTCATATGGCTGTGCCCCCCCTCCCCATCCCCTTGTTCCTCATTTCCAAGGGGCACCCCCACCCCACCTCCCCCAGGAAAAAAACCGCTCTGAGACCCAAGTGCTGTAACTGTATTTATTAATGTGGCCAGGGCGTCTGGTGAAGCCCTGGTGAGGAGGGGTACAGGCGAGATGGACGCACAACGCAATGTTTGTGGCCGCTCCCGATGGTCAGAGCGTCCAGACTAGGCGAGGGTGGGGGCAGGGTCCCACTCACTCCGCCGCACCCAGTCACCCCCGGAGAGATGGATGGCAGGGGTGTTGCGGGCGCGGCACACTCGGCAGTTGGCTCACACACGCACACAAGCACACACGCACGCACTCATTGTCGGGGGGGGCTCCAGGCCCGTCCAGGACTCCAAACCAGTGCAAACGACTTATAGTGCAAATTGAGTCAGGGGGTTGGGGGAAACAGAATCCTGGCTGCCTGGAGCCTCCGAGCAAAGGACAGAGAGAGAAGTTAGGAAGGAAAAAAAAAATAGACATAGAAAAGTCTGAAGAAGAAGAGGGGAGGAGGGAGTGTGGTGGTGTTGGGGGGCGCGGCTGGGGGCGGTGGTCTCCCCAGCCTTCAGCAGGGGTGGCTGCTGCTGATGGTGTTCGCCGTGGGGGGCGGTCTCGCCGCGGGGAGGGGCGCTGCCCGCGGCTGGTGGTACTGGTGTCCAGCGATCTCGGTGCCTTCGACTTAACCTGCAGAGGGAAACAGACACGTGGGTGGGTGAGTGGGTGGGGTCCAGGGCGGGCGGGCAGGCAAGCTTCCAGAAAGGGGGGGGAGAGCCCAGGCGTGCCCCCTGCTCACCTTCTGGAGCCGGTTCCTGAGTTGCGTGGTGTAGTGGTTCCGATTGCAGCATCTTCTTGGGTCAGAGCTAGAAGGACTTGAAGAAGCCCGGAGTTCCAAGTCCCAGGCATGAGCTGGGTAGCACCATTTTCTTGTGGGGAGGAGCACAGAGTAAGCGTCACTCAGCTCTGCCCTGTGCGCCCCCCCCGGAGGGGGTGAGGGGCGGGGAGCCGCTCACCTTGTCATCTTGAGGGTTCTTGAGGTCCAGAGAGCAGCGGGTGTGTCGACTCCTTCCAGAAAAGTCAAGGGCACAGAGACTGCTGGGCGCTCTGCGTCCCCGCGGTTCCAGCCAAGAGTGGTTCTATGGGAGAGAGAGAAAAAAAAAAGTAAAAAACAGGAGTCAGGTGTGAGGGGACCACGGTCAGCGGGTCTGGGGGCCACGCCCTGTCCCTGGCACTCACCGGGAAGGCTGGACGGCTCGCTGTCCTCTGCCGCCGTCACACCGGACCATGTCATGTCATTCTGCGCACCTCCTGGCGCCCAGCCTTCGGTGGCTGGTGGGCTCGTCACCCCCACTTAGAGACCTGGCTGTAGGGAGAGTGGAGAGAAGACCCTGGTTGGTGGGCAGAGTTCACACAGGGAGGGAGAGGGCGGGGCAGGGGCGGGGCGGGCCGGAGGATGCTCACCTGGTCTCCGTTCTGAGCGCGGAGGCACCGATCTCTGCTCCGTCCCCGCCCGCAGGCCCGCCTTGGCCACGCGGGCTCTGGAGGCCAGTGCCCCACCTGGATGGCTGCCAGGCTGCCGCGCCTCACCCCTGCCTGCGCCCCGACCTCCCTCCCCCCACTGTCATTCACGCCACCCTGCCCGCCTCTCCTAGCCTGGTCTCGCCTGTACCCTTGACTCCCCTGGATGCTGTAACTGTCTAATCCTGCCAATCCCGGGGGGCTGCATGGCGGAGGCACACAGTGTGACCAGATACGCACTGTGAGCCTTCCCCGTGCCCGCCCCCCGGGACACAGTGCCACGTGGGGACGGCGGCGCGTCCACAGGCTGGGCCCCGGCAGCCTACTTGCTGCGGAAACCTCTGGAGCCCAGACCGGTGGCCGCCGCCGTCCCTGCACCAGGTGGTGTCCTCCCCGCGCACTGCGCCTTCCTGCTCGTCCTCCTGCCTTCGAGGTTCTGGCACGGGCCCCGTGGTGGGAGGCCCGTGCCAGAACCGCTCCTGTGCCTGCTTCTAGATGTGATAACGGTGGGATGAAGTGGTGGCTGGGGACCCTTCTGTGTGTTGAGAGTCCCCGACTGTCAGTCCTGTTTGACCCGGGCTTGGTGTGCTCTCCGCATGCGATGTTATCATGCGGCCCTCGTCCCCACCCTCACTGGCAGCCCTGCCTCGGCTCTTCCTGGCTTTCTCAATGTCCTCTTCCATCCGGGGGCGAGCCCGTGGGGCTCCCCCCGCCCGCCTGCCTGGTCTCAGCTCCCCCTGAGACGATGTCACCTGTGCTGTCCGCTCTGCCTGCCTCCTGTCGCTCTGCCGGGAGGTCAGCCTCTTCCCCTCACGGTCCTTACTCCGCCCCCGACGCCTTCTTGGTGCAGAAGGTCACGAGGGGAAGCAAGTCCGCGAGGGGAAGGGGACTCACCGTGCCCGGCAGACCGCGGTCCTCCTCTGCCTGTGGCTGCCAGCTACGCCACCGCCCAAGCCCGGGCGAACCCCTGTCTCTCTCTCTCTCCACTTTTCCCTCGTCCGCCAGCCGCCACGTCCTGAAACCAAAATTGACCGGGATGAATGTCTGGCTCCCCCTTCTTCCCTCCGCACCCCTAGCGGGGACCCATCACGGATGTCACCCTGCCTCCAGGAGCCCACGCCACACTGCCTCCGCACTCCCGGGACCCCGCCAGCCCCTCAACCGACTGCCGCTCCTGCCAGACTCTGGGTTTCCAAGGTGCTCCTTGGCCCGCGCAGACTCCCCCCGCACCCCCGTCCCCCATCTTCCCCCCGTTACCCCTCGGCTCCCCCGCTCCCCCAGTTCCCCCAGTTCCCCTCGGGCTGCCCCATCGTGCCCCCACCCCCTCCCGCGCCCTGTTCCCCGGCCCTAGCCCGGGCTTTTTCTAACTCGGTCGGCCCCGCCCAGGATTCCCGCCCATGCCCTGCCAACCAATCACAGCGGGGACCGTCCTTGGGACCACCGCCAGGACCACCTCCCGCCCTGGGACGGTCCAGCGCACGTTCCTCACCCGATCCGAAATTCTCCAAAGACAGCCTTCCCTGCACCCTTCCTTTGGCAGCCCCGGGGAAACAGCACTTGGCATTGTTCCCACACGGCCCCCCTCCCTCCTGGGTGGAAGCGAGGGGGGAGGGGGTGCCCTCCGGGCAGACCGCGCGCCACCCGCCCCCACCCGTCCAGCCAGCACCCTGCCCCGTGGATCGAGAGTCCCGGCTAGACCCAGGGACTTGGGGTGGCTCTCAGGACCGCGTCCGCCACCTCGGTGGTGAAGACCACACGTCCACCCTTGGGCCCCGGGGTGCACGGGGAACAGAGGGGTAGGGGGTCGGGGCAGAGGTCAGGACTCGGGTGGAGCTCCGGGAAGCACCAGGGGTTCTGAGCAGAACGGGGCGGACGGCCAGGTCCCAGCTCCAGGGCTGTCTGCTTGACGGGGGTGCTTGCGACTACAGTGGCTTCCACGGGGCAGGCTCCCGCGGGGGTCGGGGCGCGCGGAGTCCCCACAGAGCCAAAGTCCCGTTCTGTGGGTGCGGCAGACCTCCCCTCCACACACACACTGTGCTTCGCGCTCTCGGGCGCACTTGGTGACTACGCCTGACACCTCACGGCTCTGTCCCCACCGCCCCCCGGAGCACCGACAATTCGAGAACGGAACAAAGACCCGAGAGCTCGGTGTCCTCTCCCGGCCGCGCCTGGCCATCTAGTCCCCGAGTGACCGACAGCCTTAGGGGAGGGGGGACTCGGAGTCCTGAGGTCCTTAGGGTGAGCCCACCGAGTCTACGATGTGGGCGTCCTAGGGAGGCCATGCCGAGGCAAGGGACCGGGAGGGAACTCGGCGGGGCCGAGGGCGCCCCGGAGGGGGCTCGGGCGGGTCCTCTGTTCTTCGGACTCTGCGCTGGCGTGTGGGCAGGCTGCCGCCCCAGCAAAACCCGACACCAAACCTTTGTCATGGTGGAACCCACGATTCACTGTGGAAAAACTCAGACTTAGTCGTGTGTGGACCTCAGAGTTAGGACAAGACAGATCCCCGCGTTTGGCGCTAAGCGGACTCCAAAGCGGGGACCTCAGCTGGGTCTGCCACCTGGCGGCCACGGCTGTCTCCACACGCACCACAGAGAACGCGCGACTCAGCTGCGATCGGCTCAGGGCGTTGGAGCCCAAGCAACGGGGAAGACCCCGGCATCCTCCTGAGTTGGGTGGGGGGGTCCCCAGGACCCTGTGCCACCGGAAGAGGCTCCCTGGGGAGGTCTCCCCCTGAGATCGAGCCCCATAGACATCCAGGCATGGGGATCCCCCAGAGTGCCCCAAATATTCCCTCTTGTCGCCCCAAGTTCAGTGTTTTAGTGACTGAGATGGGATGGCGTGAGGTAGCTTATTCGTCTCCATAGGGACTCTCATAAGTCACCGCAGTACTGGGTCAGGGTGGACCCGGGACGCCGCGCGGGCGAACCTGGGGACCGTGAGAGGGCAGACCCAGGACACAGCACGGGCAAACCTGAGGACTCCGGGAGAGAGGACCCGGACGCCGCGCGGGAGAACCTGGGGACTCTGGGCGGGATGACCCGGGACGCCACACGGGAGAACCTGGGGACACTAGGCAGGAAACAGGACGCCGCACGGGCGAACCTGGGGACACTAGGCGGGATGACCCGGGACGCCGCGCGGGCAAACCTGGGGACACTAGGCGGGATGACCCGGGACGCCGCGCGGGCGAAACTGGGGACACGGCGGGAAACAGGATGCCGCGCTGGAGAACCTGGGGACACTAGGCGGGATGACCCGGGACGCCGCGCGGGCGAAACTGGGGACACTAGGCGGGATGACCCGGGACGCCGCGCGGGCGAAACTGGGGACATGGCGGGAAACAGGATGCCGCGCTGGAGAACCTGGGGACACTAGGCGGGATGACCCGGGACGCCACGTGGGCGAAACTGGGGACACTAGGTGGGATGACCCGGGACGCCACGCGGGTGAACCTGGGGACTCTGGGCAGGATGACCCGGGACTCCACGCGGGCGAAACTGGGGACACGGCGGGAAACAGGATGCCATGCAGGAGAAACTGGGGACACTAGGCGGGATGACCCGGGACGCCGCGCGGGCGAACCTGGGGACACTAGGTGGGAAACGGACGCTGCATGGGCAAAGTTGGGGACTCGGGGCAGGAAGACCCGGGACGCCGCGCGGGCGAACCCTCGGCTGCTTCGGGCGGTAATGTACGAGTCGGCACTGCCACCTCGCGGCCACTGTGGTCTCCGAAACCGCAATGGACAAGACAGCACAGAGGCGTGCAGAGGGCCTGTGAGAATCTTTCTAAGACCCGTGTGGACAACCCCGAAAGGCTCTTGCTCTCGGCCAAGTGACCCCAGGCACCCAGTGCTGCCGTAGGTCTGATGGAGAGGTTACCACGTGAACTTGAGCTCCCTGTCACTCAGGCGCCCTGTCATGGCCCCGTCACCTCAGGACATCTCAATTCCCAAGTGTCACCCATGCCCCTGGCTTTGGGGACACTGGGCCATGATTCTTGGGTGCTGTTGGGATTTCACTCCCAGCAGTGCGTGGGCTCCAGGGCTGACCCAGGCGCTCCGGTCGGGAAATGGGCCTCCACTCGTTCTGATCCCAGAGCACGCCGCGGGGACTGGACCCCTGCCTCAGCACAGGACCCCCAAACTTCAACAATTCCCCCTGGACTCTGGGGTGCCCTCTGCACCCACAGTAGCAGCTGCACTCAGGCGGGCAGGCGATCCGAAGAATCTTTTACAGCAGAACCGGGAGGAGGCGTCACGCCCAGGTGTTTAGCATCTCAAACACCTGTGAATAGAGATGTTAATGTCTGGCCACCTAGGCTCTGAGGGGCTCCGAGTCTTTCCTTTGAAGGCAGATTCCAGCTAAAGAAAAGCCTGGGGGTGGGGGTGGGGGCTGTCCTGGGTGAGCGTGTGCACGGGCTGGATGTAGCCCCTCTGGTGCACTGCGACCCGTGATACGAGTTCCACACCAGGGCACTGTCCTCTGTGGAGGTGGATCCCTGACTGTGGGGCTGTGGATATGACCTGATCTGGGGCTTGGGGTCCCTCGGGTGAGTGCCCATCTCCCAGACGACTCTCGTGGACCGCTGTGGTACCAGATCTGCATGGACCCGGGACGTGGCACGGGCGATCCTGGGGACTCTGGGCGGGAAGACCCGGGATGCTACGCGGGTGAACCTCGGACAGGGGGCGGACTGACTGAGGACGCTAGGCGGGCGAACCAGGTACACCAGGTGGGCAGTCCCAGAACGTGCACGGGCAAGCCAGGGACACAAGTCGAAGTGACCCGGGACATAGCGCGGGTGAACCTGGGGACTCTGGGCGGGAAGACCCGGGACACTCCGCGGGCGAACCCTCGGCAGCTTCGGGCGGTAATGTGTGAGTCAGCAGTGCCACCTCGCGGCCACCGTGGTCTCCAAAACCACAGTGCAGAAAACAAGAAGAACAGCACTGAGGCAGAGGGCCTGTGAGGATCTAAGACCCATGTGGACAACCCCGAAAGGCTCTTGCTCTCGGCCAAGTGACCCCCCAGCACCCAGTGCTGCCGTAGGTCTGATGGAGAGGTTACCACGTGAACTTGAGCTCCCTGTCACTCAGGCGCCCTGTCATGGCCCCGTCACCTCAGGACATCTCAATACCCAAGTGTCACCCATGCCCCTGGCTTTGGGGACACTGGGCCATGATTCTTGGGTGCTGTTGGGATTTCACTCCCAGCAGTGCGTGGGCTCCAGGGCTGACCCAGGCGCTCCGGTCGGGAAATGGGCCTCCACTCGTTCTGATCCCAGAGCATGCCGCGGGGACTGGACCCCTGCCTCAGCACAGGACCCCCAAACTTCAACGATTCCCCCTGGACTCTGGGGTGCCCTCTGCACCCACAGTAGCGGCTGCACTCAGGCGGGCAGGCGATCCGAAGAACCTTTTGCAGCAGAACCGGGAGGCCGCCTCACGCCCAGGTGTTTAGCATCTCAAACACCTGTGAATAGAGATGTTAATGTCTGGCCACCTAGGCTCTGAGGAGCTCCGAGTCTTTCCTTTGAAGGCAGATTCCAGCTAAAGAAAAGCCTGGGGGTGGGGGTGGGGGCTGTCCTGGGTGAGCGTGTGCAGGGGCTGGATGGACCCCCTCTGGTGCACTGCGACCCGTGATACGAGTTCCACACCAGGGCACTGTCCTCTGTGGAGGTGGATCCCTGACTGTGGGGCTGTGGATATGACCTGATCTGGGGCTTGGGGTCCCTCGGGTGAGTGCCCATCTCCCAGACGACTCTCGTGGACCGCTGTGGTACCAGATCTGCATGGACCCGGGACGTGGCACGGGCGATCCTGGGGACTCTGGGCGGGAAGACCCGGGATGCTACGCGGGTGAACCTCGGACAGGGGGCGGACTGACTGAGGACGCTAGGCGGGCGAACCAGGTACACCAGGTGGGCAGTCCCAGAACGTGCACGGGCAAGCCAGGGACACAAGTCGAAGTGACCCGGGACATAGCGCGGGTGAACCTGGGGACTCTGGGCGGGAAGACCCGGGACGCTCCGCGGGCGAACCCTCGGCTGCTTCGGGCGGTAATGTGTGAGTCAGCAGTGCCACCTCGCGGCCACCGTGGTCTCCAAAACCACAGTGCAGAAAACAAGAAGAACAGCACTGAGGCAGAGGGCCTGTGAGGATCTAAGACCCATGTGGACAACCCCGAAAGGCTCTTGCTCTCGGCCAAGTGACCCCCCAGCACCCAGTGCTGCCATAGGTCTGATGGAGAGGTTACCACGTGAACTTGAGCTCCCTGTCACTCAGGCGCCCTGTCATGGCCCCGTCACCTCAGGACATCTCAATACCCAAGTGTCACCCATGCCCCTGGCTTTGGGGACACTGGGCCATGATTCTTGGGTGCTGTTGGGATTTCACTCCCAGCAGTGCGTGGGCTCCAGGGCTGACCCAGGCGCTCCAGTCGGGAAATGGGCCTCCACTCGTTCTGATCCCAGAGCACGCCGCGGGGACTGGACCCCTGCCTCAGCACAGGACCCCCAAACTTCAACGATTCCCCCTGGACTCTGGGGTGCCCTCTGCACCCACAGTAGCGGCTGCACTCAGGCGGGCAGGCGATCCGAAGAACCTTTTGCAGCAGAACCGGGAGGAGGCGTCACGCCCAGGTGTTTAGCATCTCAAACACCTGTGAATAGAGATGTTAATGTCTGGCCACCTAGGCTCTGAGGGGCTCCGAGTCTTCCCTTTGAAGGCAGATTCCAGCTAAAGAAAAGCCTGGGGGTGGGGGTGGGGGCTGTCCTGGGTGAGCGTGTGCACGGGCTGGATGTAGCCCCTCTGGTGCACTGCGACCCGTGATACGAGTTCCACACCAGGGCACTGTCCTCTGTGGAGGTGGATCCCTGACTGTGGGGTCTGCAGCTATGACCTGATCTGGGGGTAGGGGAGGCTCGGGCGAGCACCCCGTCTCCCTCATGACTATACTGACCGCAGCGGCCCCAGGCCTCGTTGGACCAGGGACTTGGGGTGGGTGAACCCCGGCCTCAGCTGCCTTGGGCGGCACGGGCGAATGGTGCTGCCACCTCGCGGACGTCGCTGCACCTAACGGGCTGGGACCCAGTGCCCACGGGAGAGTGCCGAAATCCTCCTGCGCTCCGTTCCGCAAAGCAAACCCCCAGGACCCTGTGCTGCGGGAGCTGTGTGCCTCTGGTCCTGGGCTACCCTGTCCCTGGACTAGTCCAGGGCTCTCTGCGATGGCCGCCTCAGGACACGGGGTCCCCTTGCACCTCCAGTTATCTGCTGGAAACTTCCCCGAGGCCCCTGGCGCGGGAGCCAGGTCAGAAGTGCCCGTCGTCCCTGTGATTGGGTTCCCAGCAGCATGTGGGCTCCGCGGGTACAGATGTGTCCCTTGTCCTTCCAGCCACTGTGCCAGGATCCCCAGGTCCTCCTGGTGCGGATCCCCCCCCCCCCCGAGAGCTGGGCCTCGTGCCGTGCACACACTGTGGGGTGTCGGGGGGACCCAGTGAGCCGCTGCCAGTGCTGCACAGTGTGGGGTGAGCTTTGAGGACCCATGAGGCCAAGCTGGCCCACGCCAGGCACGGGAATGTCGGGTGGCTAGGTGCTGTGCCCAGTGTGTGGGCCAGAACCAGCACGGGTGGGAGCTGGGTCCCAGGGTACGAGGACAGGGCCTGGCCAGGGCGCACTGTCTCAGACAGAAACTCTTTCTCCCCTCCCCTGCCTCCCCCGTGCCCTGGGTGTCTGAGCTTTGCCAGTTGCAATGGGCATCTCACCAGGGCCTCTGTCTCCGTCACCGCAGCGTCCCCGGAGCGCTGAGGAGGCGGCGGCCCCAGGACCCCTCCTGCGTGGAGGGAGGCTGCCTCCCAGGCCTTGGTGGCTTCATCCTGTGCCCCCCACCTTGGCATGGGCCCCCCTCTGGGGCTGTTCCTGACACCTGTGTCCGAGATTGGATCAGGCCTATCGCCAAACCTGTAAGAAGATGACCACAGGTGTTTAGAGCACAACCATCCTGCACATCCTGGGATGGAGGGGCCGTGTGGGCTCTGCTCGGCCACTGGACAGGTGTGCGTCCATGTGCCATCCATCCCCGGGGGCGACGCCTCTGGCCTGCAGGGCCCAGAGAGAAGTGCTCGTGTGTGACGGTGACGTCCAAGGGACCCTCCAGCCCAGGGGTCCCCAAACTACGGCCCGCGGGCCGCATGCGGCCCCCTGAGGCCATTCATCCGGCCCCCGCTGCACTTCCGGAAGGGGCACCTCTTTCATTGGTGGTCAGTGAGAGGAGCATATTGACCATCTCATTAGCCAAAAGCAGGCCCATAGTTCCCATTGAAATACTGGTCAGTTTGTTGATTTAAATTTACTTGTTCTTAAGACTATACTTTCAGGGATCATTTCTATAGTTTGTTAAATTTACTTGTTCTTTATTTTAAATATTGTATTTGTTACCGTTTTGTTTTTTTACTTTAAAATAAGATATGTGCAGTGTACATAGGGATTTTTTTACAGTTTTTTTTATAGTCCGGCCCTCCAATGGTCTGAGGGACAGTGAACTGGCCCCCTGTGTAAAAAGTTTGGGGACCCCTGCTCCAGCCCCTTTGACGCAGGGGGAGGGGAGGGGAGACTGTGACACCGAGACCCCTCCCACCGTGGCCCCTGGAGGTGAGGCGGGGCGCACAGAGGACCTCTTTGAGGCTGTCACTGGGCAGGTACAGGGGTGGCCATCGGGTGCATTGTAGGCTTCACCGAGGATCCGGGAATGGCCCCCAGAAATCCAAGTGAGGGGAGGGGCCCGGGCTCTGTTAAAAGCTCAGGAGGAGATAAGGCTGTGATCCCTCGAGCCGCCCGGACCACCAGCGTGTGCCAGGGATGTGCCACCCTGGAGGGAAACAGGCATACGGCCCTGCCTGGAGCCCCACCATCTTCAAAGAGCACCCCCGAGCCAGGAGGGGAGTCGGGAGGGGCAGGAGCCCTGGGGGGGCCGGGCGTGGCTCAGCGTGGAGAGAGGAGGGCTTCCAGACAGGGACAGGGCTGCGTGTCACAGGCCACAGGACATTCCGGAGGACAGCGGCTGGCACGGAGTGTGGGACCAGGGCGGTGGGGACAGTGTGGGCTGCCCACACACAGCCACTCACTCCCACCCAGCGCAGTGGCCCCGAGCCAGGCCAGCAAATCCCGGGACACCTGGACGTAGGGACCACTTGTGCTGACATCACAGTGGGCAACCCCTCCGTCCACGGCCCCAAACCCAGCTGCCACCCCCCCATACCTTGCTTGCCCTCAGTGTCCCTTTCCTAGAAATGGCTCCTCTGCCGGACTCATCACTCTGCCACTCACCCTCCGAATCCAGTCAGAACGAGAGGGTCACCGCGACCTCCTTGAGCGAGTCCATACCCCACCCCCCCGCCGCTCACCCCTCCCCCATCCTGCCAGCCCCAAAGCCACACCCATCCGTCAGTCTGCAGGACTTAGGGACAGCCTCCCACCTGCCCTGACTCGCCACCTGGAGCTCTCGCCTCTTCAGACCACACCTGCGTTCCCTTCTGGGCATTGGCCCCGGCTTCCGGTGCCAGCCCTCTGCACCCTGGCTCCCTCACCTTCCATCCTGGAGAGTGTGCCGTACCCCAGAAGTCATCGCCCACCCCCCAGGTCCCAGACGAGCCCTGCACCTCCCTGGCACTCATGCCCGCCACCGCCCAGCCCCGCCAGGCCAGCCTTGTGTGCATCTCCCTGCCGGAACCCGCAGGACCAGGGCGGCCACGTGCCCGGTACTCAGCAGCAGAGAGGAGCTAGTGATGCATCAGGGAGGGGTGTGCTTGCCAGCCAAGCGCCACACCCCCTTCTTCAGGCCCTGCCCCCAGGGCTCCCTGAGAAGGTGCTGTCTTTTCCCAGCACCCTGATCTGTCCGTCCGCTGCAGCTGGCCGCCGGACGGACGTTGTCTTTTCCCGGAGCTGGTAGCCTCGCCCTGACGCTGGCTGGCACAGACCCACAGCTTCTGCTCTGACGCTTAAACAACGCAGTGCACGGGGCTGTCCAATCACTTCTCTGCCGCCCCCTGGAGCAGGGCCGACCTCTGGGCTTGTGTTTGCGGGCGTTGGGGCTGAGTGGTGGCTGGCATTCTCTTTGTCTGGGTGGGGCCCCTTGGGCACTTGTTCGTTCCAGCTCCAGATCGTCAGAGTGTGCACCGATACACTGTGTCATTGAAAGCTTTCACCCGCGGCATCGTTACGTTGTTACCTTCAACTGCCTGCCTCCCTTGCAGCTAGGTGTAGCCCTGTCACTGACTTCCCGCCCAAGAAGGGACACGGGCACAGGTACTGTAGGTGACTGACAGCTGGTCACCCGGTCAGAGGGGCCATGCCTCTGTTTCCTCTCCCCCTCTGGCGGGGACGCACAGAGACGGCAGGAGCTGGGGCAGCCAGCTTGGGCCCTGGGCTGGTTCTCGGGGCAGCCATGCCTTAGGTCTCACAAGCAAGGTGGGGTGAGAGCAGCAGGAATCTGTCCCCCCACAACAGTCCGGGAGGCCAGAAGTCCAAAGCGAGGGTGTCGGCGGGCTGGTTCCCCGGCAGGCTGTGGGGGAGGAGCTATTCCTGGCCCCGGTCCCAGCCTGTGGTGGTGCCCCACCGACCTTGTCCTTGGTGTCCCTGGATCCCGATGCCTCACACCAGCCTCAGCTCCATCCTCGAGGGTTCCTCTTTCTGGGTCTTCACCTGCCGGCTGCCCTGGGCCTCCCCCCCTCTTCTTATAAGGACACCAGGCGGATGGGAGTCAAGGTCCCCCTGCTCCAGCAGCACCTCCTCAGTGATCTTGGTCACCACCCAGCTTCCAAATAAGATCGCATTCTGAGGCACGGGGCTCAGGACTTCAGCGTATGAATTTGGGAGCGCACGATCCAGCCCCTCTCAGAGCCCCAGATGGAAATCCGCGAGTGAGTGGGGGGTGGACAGTGGTGTCCGCCCTCACGCCTTAGTGGCAGAGAACAGGTCGGCTCAGGGCTCCCCGTGCCATGACTGCGCCCCTTCTGGACCGAGAGGTGCCGTCCCGGACCGGGCCCTGGACACAGAGGCATCTCTGTCTGGGACTCAGCTGCAGGCTCGTGGACTGAGGGGGCCCGGCGCACAGGCGCAGCGAGGAGCCCCGGGCTCTGCTGAGAGGTGGGCGGAGGACCGAGGCCGTCGGGGCAGGGTCACCCCACCTTGGGCCTGGCGGGGACTTTCTGAGGCCTGGGGGCAGGGGGGCAGCTGCTCTCCGGAGGCTGGGCTGGGCCGACAGTCAGGAAAGCCATCGTGCTGACAGTGGTGGGACGTCACACCCCGCTGGAGGAAGATGAGCGCGCTAAGCTGACGGACGTCCGTCTGAGGCGGCACGGCCTGGCCTGGCCAGACCCCGGGGGTGGTGTGTCTGGGACCCTCTTCCAGGCAGCAGCCGGCTCCCTCCACCCCGGCATCTTCTTCCTCCCACTGTGACCAGTGACAGACTCGGCCGCCAGCACGCCACCATCCAGCGTGGTAGCTCAGCTCGCCCCGGCTTCAGCAGAGAAGCCGGTCCCAGAATTCCATCCCTAGCCGCCCCTCGGAAGCTCTAGGTCCTGATGCCCATCTGTTCTCATCTTCAGAGGGCTGTCTGACCCCTGGCCGTATGGCCCCGACGTCCATGCCTCCCGTGCAGAAGCTCTGGTGAGTGGACACTGGCCCCCGGCCCTCCCGTGCAGAAGCTCTGGTGAGTGGACACTGGCCCCGACGTCCACGCCTCCCGTGCAGAAGCTCTGGTGAGTGGACACTGGCCCCCGACCCTCCCGTGCAGAAGCTCTGGTGAGTGGACACTGGCCCCGACGTCCACGCCTCCCGTGCAGAAGCTCTGGTGAGTGGACACTGGCCCCCGACCCTCCCGTGCAGAAGCTCTGGTGAGTGGACACTGGCCCCGACGTCCACGCCTCCCGTGCAGAAGCTCTGGTGAGTGGACACTGGCCCCGACATCCACGCCTCCCGTGCAGAAGCTCTGGTGAGTGGACACTGGCCCCCGGCCCTCCCGTGCAGAAGCTCTGGTGAGTGGACACTGGCCCCCGACCCTCCCGTGCAGAAGCTCTGGTGAGTGGACACTGGCCCCGACGTCCACGCCTCCCGTGCAGAAGCTCTGGTGAGTGGACACTGGCCCCCGACCCTCCCGTGCAGAAGCTCTGGTGAGTGGACACTGGCCCCTGGCCCTCCCGTGCAGAAGCTCTGGTGAGTGGACACTGGCCCCGACATCCACGCCTCCCGTGCAGAAGCTCTGGTGAGTGGACACTGGCCCCGACATCCACGCCTCCCGTGCAGAAGCTCTGGTGAGTGGACACTGGCCCCGACATCCACGCCTCCCGTGCAGAAGCTCTGGTGAGTGGACACTGGCCCCCGGCCCTCCCGTGCAGAAGCTCTGGTGAGTGGACACTGGCCCCGACGTCCACGCCTCCCGTGCAGAAGCTCTGGTGAGTGGACACTGGCCCCCGGCCCTCCCGTGCAGAAGCTCTGGTGAGTGGACACTGGCCCCCGACCCTCCCATGCAGAAGCTCTGGTGAGTGGACACTGGCCCCGACGTCCACGCCTCCCGTGCAGAAGCTCTGGTGAGTGGACACTGGCCCCCGACCCGCAGCCGGCCTTGCGGGAAGAAGGTTCCTCGCTGTTCTAATGAAGGATCTTGAGGTGAGACACTCCTGGTTTACCTGAGCCCCAAAGCTCAGGTCTTTGTGCCCTGACTGCCCTGACAGTGACACCTGTCTTTATGAGGGGAAGGCAGAGGAGGGGCGCACAGAGAGGAAGCCGTGCGCAGGGCAGCTACGATTGAGGGTGACGCAGCCCCAAGCAGCCGGAGGGGGCTAGAAGCAGCCCTCCCCGGGGAGCCTTCGGAGAACGCGGCCCTGCGGCACCTCGATCTCGGACTTCCAGCCTCCAGGATCGGAACAGAGTAAGTTTCTGTTGTGTAATCCGCCTGGCGTGACGCCCCCCCCCCCCCGCCCGGGCCTGATGCCCCAGGAAATGGATGCAGCCTTCACATCCCAGAAACGGGCTGGCGACGGGTCCTGTGGCCAAGCTCAGGCCACGTGCCCACCCTACATCCATCGTCCGTCAATCTCTGTGGCCCAGAAACTGCTTCTCCCGCAGCAAGGGTGTGTCACGGTCCCGGGACCCTGGGGTGGGGGGAAGGGGCAGAGTCAGGGCACAAAGACCAGCTGAAACGGCCGGTTCTGAGGGCTCCTCTGGGGCGATGCCTGCTGTCGGCGCTTCTCACGGGCCAGGCTCTGTGAGCGGGCACGCAGCCCCGGGGTGGCGGGCCGGCGTTTGGCTTGTACCGTGTCCACGCGCCAAGCCGAGAGGCTTTCCCCGGAGTCCCCTGCCCTGCAGGACTCTGCGTGGAGCTGACCACGTGGGGACGTCACGGGCTGGCTGGTGTGCCCCAGTGTTCACACGTCGAGGTCCTGACCCGCTGGGCGGAAGCAAGGCAGAGACACAGCCCTTGGGCGTCCCCAGGACCAAGCATGGATCCTCGCTGGTTTGTGGGCTGTCCCCCTAAGTCACCACTTCTGCCCTGCGAGTCGGGGACCCTGGTCCTCGGCCCCTCCCAGCCCGATCGGGACGGTTCTCTCGTTCTGGGCACTCGTGCTGCCGAGAGACCCCAATGGGGGACCCGCTCCGGAGCCTGCCCGCCTCCAGTTTTCTGCAAGGGGTCCCCCTGGCCGTCCTCTCCTCTGGTTTCTTCACGCTGACACCCCGTCCACCACACCGTCCTACCACACGGATCAGGCCCACACCGCGGAGCCCGTCCCTGACCCACAGGGACCGCTGGCCACCTCTGTCTCAGCGAGCGGGCGGGCCAGCCAGACCAGGGAAGAGAGGAGGACTCCCCACCTCTGCACGTAGCAGGCCGTGTCCCCGTATCCGCCAGACCCCCAGAGGGGTCCCCGTTCCCAGATGAGATTGGGAACAGGTACCAGGAGGCCCGGGGGGTATGTATGAGACAGAGACGCCGGAGGAGGGAGCGCAGTGGGAGCCGAGACCAGGTGGCCCTGACCCTCGGGCGGCTCTCTGCCCGGCCAGGCAAGGTCCTTGAGCAGGTGGGGTCTGGAGCCCCCGCCCCAGCGGCCAGAGGTCTGGTGTATACAGCAGAGGCGCTCATTGAACGAGCAGACGGATGAACAGATGAAGGAATGGAGGCACTGATGGGCTGGTGCTGTCGGAAAGCAGGAGCATACAGCCCGATGTTTCCCCGGGACAGCGGTGCCGTCCTGGTCCAGGTTCTGAGAAGGAACGAAGGTCCTTCCCGCTCCGGCCATGGCCATTCTTCCCGGCCCCCCTTCTGGAATCATCTGGCAGTTCTTTTTTTTCTTTTCTTTTCTTTTTTTTATAAAACACATATTTCCGACATCCCAGCTCAGGCCCCTGAGTGGGAGCCTCAGCAGATGGGCCAGAGGCCTGGATACTCTCCCACACCCCCAGATGCATAAGCCCACCGCGGCCTCACAACAATGTCCACCAGGGACGCCGACCTCGGCCAGGAAAGTGTCAGAGCCACCGGCCACCTGCCTGGGGCCCCCCGCTCCTGGGCCCTGTCCATTCTCCTTGGCAGCCCTCGCCAAGGACAGGACATTCCTGAAAGCTGAGGCTACACGTCAGGGGGTTTGAAGCTGGGAGAGGACGGCAGGCCCACGGTGGCCTGGTGGACGCTCCTCCTCTGCCTCGTCCCCTCCCTCCCCCTGCCCCTCGGGTCGGGGGGCCTGGGAGATGGGGCACACGTCCGGCTTCCCTTCCCACCGTCCACGCCAGGGCCTGTCCGCCCTGGTCTCTGTCCCTCTGAGGCCCGCTCTCTTCCCGTCACCCCGCACGCTCAGGGCCTGATCGGGGCAGGCTGCTGCCGGCCAGTGGCCCTGGGAACACTCAGGCCCCGGTCAGAATGGCCTCCTGTGGTGGGGGACGCTTTCCTCCTCTCCTGCCCCCCCCAGGTCCCCCAGTGGGGTCCGCCTTTGGCATCGACCATCCCCTTTGAGTCTGTTCTCCCAGCCAGACCACAGGCTCCCCAGGCAGAGAGGAGGGGGCCCGGAGGGAGCCCCCAGGGTGGGCAGAGTGCATGCAGGCGTCAGTCCCACCAGCAAAGACCAAGAAGCCACCTCGTGGGGATGGGAGAAAGGCTGGTCAGAGAGCAGAGGGAGGGAGAGATGAGGGCCAGCGAGGACCAGGCCTGAGGACGTGTCGTCCCCGTCCCCCCACAGGGGAGATGTGACCACGGAACGGTGGCGTCCCAGGACATGGGAGCAGGCCTGACGTGCCACGTCCGAGTCTGGCCATGGACGTCTTCAGAGGGTCCTCCTCTCTCAGGCCCCTGACCTGCTGGAAGGAGAGGATGCCCACACCCTCGGAGGCACGGGGCGTGGGAGCTGGTCCCGCAGACACTGCCACCCAGCGTGGCCGCCCTCCCTGCGCAGTAACAGCAGAGGACACAGTGGGGACAGGACTGAACCACACTGGAGGTGGGAGGGGCAGCTGAGGGGTGACTGTGGTTTGGAGGTCACCAGTCCCTGTGGCAGTGTGGGTCTGAGCGTAGCAACCTCGCCTGGGACTTCGACTGGCCTGGGCCCACTGACCCACTGAATGTCGGGGTCCTGAGGGTCAGGGTTCTGGGCGTCAGGGTCCTGAGTGAGTCTCGGGGTCCCGGGCGTCAGGGTCCTGGGTGTCAGGGTCCTGAGTGAGTCTCGGGGTCCTGGGTGTCAGGGTCCTGGGCGTCAGGGTCCTGGGTCTCAGGGTCCTGGGTGTCAGGGTCCTGGGCGTCAGGGTCCTGGGTCTCAGGGTCCTGGGCGTCAGGGTCCTGGGCGTCAGGGTCCTGGGCGTCAGGGTCCTGGGTGTCAGGGTCCTGAGTCTCAGGGTCCTGGGTGTCAGGGTCCTGGGTCTCAGGGTCCTGGGTCTCAGGGTCCTGGGTCTCAGGGTCCTGGGTGTCAGGGTCCTGAGTCTCAGGGTCCTGGGTCTCAGGGTCCTGGGTCTCAGGGTCCTGGGTGTCAGGGTCCTGGGTCTCAGGGTCCTGGGTGTCAGGGTCCTGGGTCTCAGGGTCCTGGGTCTCAGGGTCCTGGGTGTCAGGGTCCTGGGTCTCAGGGTCCTGGGTCTCAGGGTCCTGGGCGTCAGGGTCCTGGGTCTCAGGGTCCTGGGCGTCAGGGTCCTGGGTGTCAGGGTCCTGGGTGTCAGGGTCCTGAGTCTCAGGGTCCTGGGTCTCAGGGTCCTGGGCGTCAGGGTCCTGGGTGTCAGGGTCCTGAGTCTCAGGGTCCTGGGTGTCAGGGTTCTGGGTGTCAGGGTCCTGGGTCTCAGGGTCCTGGGTCTCAGGGTTCTGGGTCTCAGGGTTCTGGGTGTCAGGGTCCTGGGTCTCAGGGTCCTGGGTCTCAGGGTTCTGGGTGTCAGGGTCCTGGGTCTCAGGGTCCTGGGTCTCAGGGTTCTGGGTGTCAGTGTCCTGAACATCAGGGTCCTGCGTCTCAGGGTCCTGGGTGTCAGTGTCCTGGGTCTCAGGGTCCTGGGTCTCAGGGTCCTGGGTCTCAGGGTCCTGGGCGTCAGGGTCCTGGGTGTCAGGGTCCTGGGTGAGTCTCAGGGTCCTGGGTCTCAGGGTTCTGGGTGTCAGTGTCCTGGGCATCAGGGTCCTGGGTCTCAGGGTCCTGGGCATCAGGGTCCTGGGTCTCAGGGTCCTGGGCATCAGGGTTCTGGGCGTCAGGGTCCTGGGTCTCAGGGTCCTGGGTCTCAGGGTCCTGGGCATCAGGGTTCTGGGCGTCAGGGTCCTGGGTCTCAGGGTCCTGGGTCTCAGGGTCCTGGGCATCAGGGTCCTGGGTCTCAGGGTCCTGGGCATCAGGGTTCTGGGTGTCAGGGTCCTGAGTCTCAGGGTCCTGGGTGTCAGGGTTCTGGGCGTCAGGGTCCTGGGTGTCAGGGTCCTGGGTGTCAGGGTCCTGGGTCTCGGGGTTCTGGGCATCAGGGTCCTGGGTCTCGGGGTTCTGAGTGAGTCTCAGTGTCCTGGGTCTCAGGGTCCTGGGCATCAGGGTTCTGGGCGTCAGGGTCCTGGGCGTCAGGGTCCTGGGTCTCAGGGTCCTGGGCATCAGGGTCCTGGGTCTCAGGGTCCTGGGTCTCAGGGTCCTGGGCGTCAGGGTCCTGGGTCTCAGGGTCCTGGGCGTCAGGGTTCTGGGTGTCAGGGTCCTGGGTGTCAGGGTCCTGGGCGTCAGGGTCCTGGGTCTCGGGGTTCTGGGCGTCAGGGTCCTGGGTCTCAGGGTCCTGGGCATCAGGGTCCTGGGTCTCAGGGTCCTGGGCGTCAGGGTTCTGGGCGTCAGGGTCCTGGGCGTCAGGGTCCTGGGCGTCAGGGTCCTGGGTGTCAGGGTCCTGGGCGTCAGGGTCCTGGGCGTCAGGGTTCTGGGCGTCAGGGTCCTGGGTCTCGGGGTTCTGAGTGAGTCTCAGTGTCCTGGGTCTCAGGGTTCTGGGTGTCAGGGTTCTGGGTGTCAGTGTCCTGGGTCTCAGGGTCCTGGGTGTGAGGGCGCCAGGAGGACGCAGAGCAGGAGGGATGCGGGTGGGGGTCCCTAGGAGCCGGGTGGTGGTACGTGGCCTCGAGTCTTTGTGTCAGGAACACCCAGGACCTGTCCTTTATCTCACCCCTCACACCACATATTTGCAGAAAGAAATCATTGCTCCACGGAGGCGGTTTTCCATCTGGGCTTTGTTGATGAGCTTTTTGGAGGAAACTTCTGCGTTAACTCACGTCCCTCCCCAAGCTCATGCGGGGACAATTAGGGGAGGCAGGGGGATGGTGCGGCAGGGCGGGGGGGGGGGGAGCAGCTCGGGCCTGGGCACACGCCATCCCCCCTTCCCTCGCTGGTACCCCCCACTCCCCCACCCTGCATTCCAGGATGCCGGCGTGACTGTGGGTCAGGGGTCTGGATTCCTGAGGCCGGGGATCGGGGTGGGCGGATGGGGGCGTCTGTGCACGTGCAGCCCCTGCGGGCCCCTCTCCAGGGCCCGCTCTCTCATCCGGCCCTGGCTAAGCTGTTTCCCACACTGCGTTCCCAGAACTCAGCCCCCCAACTCCATCCATCAAGCGGGCTGAGGAAATGCCGCTGACATCCCAGCCGGGCTCTGGGGCCTCTCCCCCCCATTCCTGAGCTCGACTGTTGGCTCGGCGCGAGCCCCCGGCGGAGGCCTCTCTCGCAGCTCCTCGCCCCGGCCCTGCATGGAATTTCCTTATCTTCCTTTCTTCTTTGGGGCTCTTCAGAGTGCCCCGGGGTCTCACAGCTCTGCCTGCCTGACCCCCCGCCCTCAACCCCCGTTCTATCCCCAAAGCAGACTCCCCAGTCTTTTCTGGTGACGCTTCTTAGAAAGGTAACTGTCACAGGCTGAATTCTGTCCCACCTCCTCTCCCCCCCTGCCCTGCTCCAACCACCAAATTCAAAGGTGGGAGTCCTGACCCTCCAGGGCTTCAGAGTGTGACAGGCGTGTGGAGATGGGTCTCTAAACGTGTGGTTTGCGGTCAGCCGAGGTCACTAGGGTAGGTCCTCATCCACTGTGACTAGGACACAGACACACCATGGGGGGGGGACACAGAGAGAGGGGACACAGAGAGAGGACGGTCGTCTCCATGCCGAGGGCTGAGGGCTCAGGGAGACCCCGCCCTGTCGATGCCCGGGTTGCGGACCCCCAGCCTCCAGGGCGGGGACGGTACATCCCTGTGTGTGTTGAGCCCCCATCTGTGGTGTCTTGTTAAGGCACTCTAAGCTGCCTCACACAGGGACGCTCCTGCCTTGCCTCGGTTTCCCCTGGCCTGCTACCTCCTTTCCCAGCAAGCAGAAGGGCCTCTCTTATCCGACGCCCTCTGCACAGGAACCCCTGCCCTCAGAGGGCCCCTGGTGAGCCTTGCTGTGAGGCCTCCTGGGCCCCTCCCTGCTCCGAGGGCTCTCTGATCCTGGGACGGCCCCCGCCCCTGCCCTCCCCCCAAACCCAGGGTCCCACTCATTCAGCTGGGCCCCGGGGGTGTGTGTGTGTGTGTGTGGCACGGGCCCCTGTTTAAGGCGCACAACACTCAAAATCACCTTCTGCAGCCCGCAGCCCCGGGGAGGGTCTGCGGCCTCCTCCTTGGACATGCTGGGGTGGCCACTGGCTGTTCCACACACCCCGAGTCCTCCAGCCTGGTGACCCCAGCACCTCATGGGCTGCTGACCACGGAGAGTGGCTCCCTGTCAGGTAGCACTGGCTGGCCAGGGGAGCCTGGGAGGCCGGGAGGGTGGTCGGTCTCCGGGCAGCTGGTCTTGGGACCTTGGAGGTGTCCCTGCTTGTCCGTCTCCCTGTCTGCCCTCTTCTCCGCCCTTCCCCTCAGGGAAGCCGGCCCTGGCTGCTCACTGGCCCCCCCTGCACTGGCTCGGGGACTGGACCGACTGGGGTGCGGACGGACGCACAGGATGGCCCGGGAGGCCGTCCAGCCTGACGCCCGCTGCCCGGGGCTGGCCCCGCTGCCCTGCCCTGTCCACGCTGCTCCCGGCTCCGTCCTCATCTGTTCCTGTGCCTGACCGAGCACGCTGCCCGCGATAGAGGTTCTGGGCGCCCAGGGGCCTGTGTGGGGGCCGGCCTGCCTGTGCCAGGTCTTCCGGGCACCCCACCCGAGACACCCACACTCCCACCGGTGCCCGCTAATGGGACAGAGGTAGAGGCCGGCCTCCCCACGTGGAGTGCCCGCAGGTCCCCGAGCTGAGCTCTCCCGGTCCGGCCCCTCTCCCGGGACTCCCCCCGGAATCCTGGCTGCTCCAGCCATCCCTGAGGGCCCCTTGGTGGGTCTTCTCGGCTGTGCCACGGCCGTCTCACGCACCAGGGTCAGGGGCTGTGCCGGAGGACGCTGGCTCTGTGCCAGGGTTTAGAGTCAAGGCTGCCCGGGCATCGGCCGGCCGCTGACCAAGCCTTTGTTGACCACTCGCACCCGACACACGGTCCCCCTGGGCTAGAGAGGGAAGACCTTGGGGAGAGGAGCATGAGTCTGGGGCCTCAAGCACAGCCTCGCCTGCTGGGCACCGGGGCCCAGCCTGGGGCTCCCGGAGCTTGGCCGGAGGGTCTGCAGAGGCGAGAGGCCCAGCCCCAGCCGCTGGGAGCGCTCCCAGGATGCAGGGAGCCCCTGGCCGCCGCGGCAGAGCCAGGCCCCTGCGCTGGAGGCTGGCAGGCCACAGCTAGGCCTGGGGCAGGAGGCCCCGCTCCAGGTAACCACGTGGCCCGAGGACGCGGGCTGCTGGCGGGGGGAGGGGGGGCTCTGGCACGGACCCTGTCCTCGTGGAACTTCCAGGGTGGAGGGAAAGGGGCCGCCGCCCTGCTCGGGTCCTTCTGAGCCGGGCAGGGGTCAGGAACCCACCCCACTGCGAGGGTCCAGGAGCAGCTCCGGCCCCTTAGAAAGAAGGCCGCGCATGCAGCAGACCCGCGGCCTTTGTTGTGCCCAACACGGAGGGGCCCCCAGGAGCAATCTGGCAACACCTCGAGAGGGGCTGCTTCTTCAGCTAGCCCCCCCCCCCCGGGAGCCTGTGTGAGGGCCGCTGGCAGGGGGCTGAAGGGGGCTGAGGGGCTCCGCTCCACTGAGAAGACCCCGCAGTGCACATTCAGCTCGCCCCCTCCGCCCGGCTGGCCGGGCCGCCTCCCTCCCCCTCGGCCTGGCCTTGTGTTTCAGGTGGGCGGCCGGGGTGGACAGCCGGCTTCAATTTCATCCCCCTTGCACCAGCCCCCTCCCCCTCTCTGCTGGCCAGGACCCAGAGGGTCAGGGCATCCTGGAGGAGGGGTGGGGGCCTCGGGGCTCGAGGAGAAGGACCTCAAAACCGGAGAGAGGGAAGCAGTAAATCTCTCCCTCTCTCTCCCACCACCCCCGCCCTCCCTCCTCGTCGTAAAACAAGAACTTTATTTTTCACGTGTAGCCCGCCCGGGGCGGGAGGTGGGGGTGGTGTGTGTGTGTGTGTGTGGGGGGGGGTGCGGCCGCCATTCCAGGGTCCCAGCTAGCTGCTTGTGGCCAGGCGGGAGGGAGGAGGTTGGGGGTGCGGCAGGGAGTTCATTTTCTATTGCTTTTGCAAGAAAAGGGAGAGGAGAGAGGGCTGGCGTGGAGACCCCCACAGAACCCTCCCCGTCTCTCTGCTCCGAGGAGGGTGGGGGGCACCGAGGAGAACGGGGGGGGGGAGGATGGGGAGGCTCTGTCTCCTCTCCCTCCTCTTTCCCTTCCATCTCAGCACCGGGGTGAAACAGGGCAGGTAGCCGGCGGTGACACTGACCCTCTGACATCTTTGAATCCAGGAGGGGTTTAGATGTCCTACCCCCTTTTTTTTATTGACTTTATTGGGGTGACACCGCTGGTTAACAAAGTCAGGCAGGTTTCAGATACCCAGCTCTACCCCCCGTCTTCTGTCCTCTGCACCGCGTGTTCACCCGGCCAAGTCGAGCTCCGTCCCTCGCCACGCACCCCCTCTTCACCCTCTTTGACCTCCTCCAGCCAGCCATTTTTAAATTGGCTTGTTTGGGGGGTTTTTGGTGTTGAGGCCGGCCTGCCTGCCGCCACCCCCCCCCAGTCACCCCCCACCCCAAAGCCGTGGGCAGCCACCCTTCCCCAGGAGTGAGCTCTTGGGTCTCCCAGACAGTGGGGCCCTCCATCACCAAGCCAGCAGCCAGCTCCCCCAGTTCACCTGGACCCGGACCACCCACCCTCCGACCTCCTTGCCGTCCACTGTCACTCCTGTCCACACCCGACCCCTGAGTGTCCCCCCTTCTTCTTGCACCCCCACTGTCCAGGCTCTGACTCCTTTGGGGACTGCCTCGAAGGAGCCTGTGCCCCAGGAACCTCCGGTGGGCTAGCTAGGGACACAGTGGTGAGTAGCCACCCTCTCCTCTGCATCCGAGAACCCCAACACCTGTGGCCACGAGACAGAAAGCACGGCAGGTCACCCCGGTCTCGGCCCCCGGGTCGGGGGGAGACCCTGAGGTGGGGTGAGTGAGTTCCGCACAGGGGTCAAGGCCTTAGAGAGAGAAGAGAGGAGACAGGAGGTCCAGTGAGGAAGTGGAGAGAGGAGACAGAGACCCCAAAAGGGGAAGGAACAATCACCCATCAGCGGGGACCCTGGGGGGGGCAGTGAGAGGGTCCGAGACAGGGACCGGAAGCATCCTGCAGAGAGAGGGGGGTGGAGAGCAAGACAGGGGGACAGACCTTGCCCAGCCCTCTCTCCTGCTTGCTCCACTGCCCCCTGGGCCTCTGCCTGGCTGTCCCCAGACCAGCCCCCCCAGGGCCCCTGCCTTTCAGGGACGGGCCAGGGACACCACCTTCCCAATCTCAGCCCCGTGTGGGCCTCGACCCTTCTGTGTGTGAACTAACAGCCCGCAGCCGTGGGCCTGGCTGCCCGCTGTGCCCACGGGGGCTGCCCCTTCCTGACCGGCCCCGACACCCTCTCTCTCCCCCTTCCCGTGGGAAGAGAGAGCCACGCTCAGCCCTCTCCGGGCCAAGGAGCCTATGGAATGTGTGAGCAGGGAACCTTCCCGGGGCTGGTGGTCCCAGGGCTTGGAGAAAGCCCGTCCAATGCTGAACATCCAGCCTTCTGAGCAGCTGTCTGGCCTGAGTCTTGGGCCTCCTGCCTGCCCACCTGACCCCTCCCCACACACACACCAGCGGCAGAGCCGGGCACCCGCAGGCGTCCCCAAACTACAGCCCGCGGGCCTCATGCAGCCCCCTGAGGCCATTTATCCGGCCCCCACCACACTTCCAAAAGGGCCACCTCTTTCATTGGTGGTCAGTGAGAGGAGCACTGTATGTGGCGGCCCTCCAACGGTCTGAGGGACAGTGAACTGGCCCTCTGTGTAAAAAGTTTGGGTACCCCTCTGGCAGGCCCCCGGGAGTCCTGTGACGGTGCCACGTCCCTCACGCATCCAGAACGGGCTCACAAGTGGAGCAGCACGTGGCAGCCCCCCCCCCGCCCTGACAGCACTCGGGGGTCCTCAGGCAGGCCAGGGTCAGACCTGAACAAGCCCCTTCCCTGTGACTCCTGTCCTTCCTTCCTTCCTTCCTTCCTTCCTTCCTTCCTTCCTTCCTTCCTTCCTTCCTTCCTTCCTTCCTCCTTCCTCCCCCAGACACCCCCCTGCTCCCCCCGTCCCTGTCCCCTCCGCCCTGGCCCTCACCCCCTGCCCGCTGCCCCTGGACCCACTCCCCGTGTCTCCCAGACTGCCCCCTCTGTGCCGGAGCCCGCGTGGGCCCCGCCCTGGGGCAGCGGCTGGGTTGGAGCCCCTCAGCACGGCCCTGGGTGGCCGCGGGACCCGGTGGGTGGGCAGAGGCTGGGGGCAGGGCTCCTCAGGCAGGCCCGGGGCAGGAGGGGTGGGGAGGTGGGGGGACGTACAGGGCCCCCACCCCGCCCACCCGTGAGCCTGGCCTCTGCCAGCTCTCTGAGCTGAATTGTTATTAATATTATTATTGCAGCCGCTGAGAAAACACTGTGCTAAGCCCCTCCAGTGATTTATTTAGCGTGCGGCCCTATTGATTAGGCCAACTTTCCACGGCGTGGGGGAGGCAGGGCCTCGGCTCCAGGAATCTCTGGTCTGGGGGGGCCGCCCGCCGGGCGCCTCTGGGCAAACACTGAAGTCTGGGCCCCGGCCGCCCTCCGGAGGCTCCCTGGGAGGGGGGTGGAGGCAGCCCCCGCCCTGCAGAGGCCCTGTCTGAGGGGGGAGGCAGCCCAGACACTAGGAGAGGTCCCAGGGTGAGGGAGGGAGCGGCCCCTGCCCCCAAGGAGACCCTCGTCTCAGGGGGAAGGCAGCCCCCCACCCGGGGAGACCTGACTCCAGGCCAGTGGAAGCCCCCAAGCGTCCCCTGTGTGCAGGGAAGCTGGCGGGGTGTCCGTGGCCTGTGGCTGGGGGCCGCAGGGCTGGGCCTGGGGGGGCCGACTCCTTGCACTCCCCTCCCCACCCGCAGGGCCGGCCTGTGGAGACCCCGAGGGCTTCCCCGGAGTGTGGAGGTGGCTGTGCTCATCATCTCTTTCAGATGTGGGCCTTGGGTGGTGGTGGTGGTGGTGGTGGTGGTGGTGGGGTCTGCCCAGAGCAGGGGAGGCTCCCAGAGGAAGGGACCCCTTGGGGATGAAGGCCACACTCAGGGGTCTGGGCATCTGCTCCAGGAAGCTCAAGCATGATGGGCTCTCTGCGGGCCCTTCCCACCTCCCCCAGGTGTGCGCTGGGGGTGGGGGGGGCCTTGGCTTGCAGCTCAGCTGTCCCTTGCCCATTGTCCCCCTACCCCCCCCAGGGGAAGAGCTTGGGGGGCATGCAGCCTCAGAGGTTTCAGGCAGCTCCCAGCCCAGATTCTGGGTGAGGGAGGCAGCTGCAGGCCCAGCTCCGACACGGTGGGGGCCCTCTCCCTCCCCTTTTACGACTAATAAAAGGGGTTGTAAACCCTGTATGTGTACAAAGTGCACCCTATAAATGGCTCCTGGTAATAATGACATTTGCAGAGGTATCCCTCAGTGCTCCGGAGGGAACAGCAGAGGTCGGGGCAGTGGGGGGTCCCCGGACACTCACCACGCCCACGGCCCACCCAGGAATGGGGTGGAGGGGGGCTGTGCCCCCTCCGGACGTGACCCTCTACAGGATCAGAGGGGACTGAGACCCAGGAGGGGCGGGGACAGTGGAGAGAACGGCCCCT
Organism: Saccopteryx bilineata; assembly: GCF_036850765.1. NCBI lineage: Eukaryota > Metazoa > Chordata > Mammalia > Chiroptera > Emballonuridae > Saccopteryx > Saccopteryx bilineata. The sequence goes on along the minus strand of NC_089490.1, from coordinate 406,278,175 downwards.
CATTCCCGGCAGACGGCCTTCCGGCGCATGGCGCTGGGTGCGAAACGCCAGTGTCTGCCTGTGGCTATTCTCTGAGACCGGGGCAGTGGAGGTGGTGCCCAGCGGGGCAGTGGGGACACAGAGCCTGAGTGATGACCAATGTCTCCAGGGCTCAGCTCCAGGGATTAGACCATGTCCCCTGCACCCCAACCCGCTCCATCTCCCCGAAGGTGGCCCCGTGAGGACACCCGTCCCCTTCACGGCAGAGTTTCTATTAAGAGTCTTCTGTTGGGAGCACGGCCGATGGGACCCAGGGGGACAGGGGTGTGACAGGGAGCAGGGACAGGGGCGTGCCCTGGGCCGGAGCCCCGAGTGTGACTTTGACGGGTGTTCCAGCTCCTCACACAGCACCTGAGGGACAGATGGCCTCCCATGTGTCAGGTCTCCTGTCTTTGTTTAACTAGAAGCAAATGTTTCCTCTTTCATAACATCCTGGGGAGGCATCGCCAGGCCCTGGTTTTCGGGGACCGGCTGTGTGGGGGCCACTTAGGACCCGGGGAGAGGGTGCCCTGATTTGCCGAGTCTGCCCATCACCGTGCCATGAAGGTCCCTCACCACCTGCTTCCGGGCCGTCGTGAGCCCATCACAGAGGACATGGGAGTGTGCGGTCCTCAGTGGGACCCCGGGGGTCTGAACTGGGAGGGGCTGGTATGGTCCCGTCCCCCCCGGAGTCCCTTGGGTTACCCCACAGCCTCCCCGCTGTCCCACCGAGACCCCCTTTCCTGGTCAGCCAGCTCCCAGCACCCCCCCCTGGTGCTGGCACCTTCCCCTGGGGACAGAGGGAGCAGCGCACGCTGAGAGGAGGGGACGTCCCACGGGAAACCGATGTTCTCCATGTTCTGCTCCTGGGCAGAACCCCGGGTCTGAGGGCGCAGGACCATTGGGGTTCCCCAGGTCTGAGGGCGCAGGGCCATTGGGGTTCCCCAGGTCTGAGGGCGCAGGGCCATTGGGGTTCCCCAGGCATCCCCAGAATCCATGCTCCTCACCTCATACCCCTTCTCCACCCTGCTTTCTGTCTTCCCCGTGGGACACCAGGCCTGCCGGCCCCTGGAGTTTGCATCCAGACAGCTGGCTCGGGCAAGAGGCGGCCCCCCTGACTTTGATTCCTGAGACCCTGAGGCGCCCCTCCCTGGGGGGGCCGCTGCACGGAGGGGCGGCCCCTCGGAGGCCTCGGACGGCACTGGGGGCAGGCGGCCCCGTCCCAGGCACCAGCCCCAGCAAGTCCCCCCACGGGGCCAGACGCTGGCTCCGCCTGGCTTCCCCGCTGGGTCTGTGGGCCTGGAGGCAGTTGGTGGGTCCCAGGAGGACGGCCGCCCCTCCTCTGCCCTCTGTTGGAGGGTCCCCTGCCTCTACCCCACTGTCTGAGCAGTAGTGGGGCACACGTGGAGCCGTGATGGAGGGTGGGGTGCACTGCAAGGTCAGGATGTTCTTTCCTGCCTCTGTGCTCCGGAGGGCCAGTTCTGGAGAGAGGGAGTCCCTGCGTGTGTACTCACTACTCACTGCCCATACATGTGTGTGCACATGTGTGCGAGTGTGCACGGCACACACGTGTGCATATCCATGTGTGTCCATGAGCATGCACGTGTGTACTCACTACTCACTGCCCATACATGTGTGTGCACGTGTGCGAGCGTGCACGGCACACGCGTGTGCGTGTCCATGTGTGTGTCCATGAGCATGCACGTGTGTACTCACTACTCACTGCCCATACGTGTGTGCACGTGTGTGTGAGTGTGCATGGCACACGTGTGTGCATGTCCATGTGTATGTCCATGAGCATGCACGTGTGTACACACTTATGCTTGTGTCCATGTATGTATACACACACATGCACTGTGTACCTGAGCATTCATCTGTGTGCGCATGTGTGCTTGTGTCCGTGTGTGTGCATACGCTTGAGCACGTGTGCACCCCTGTGTCTGTATGTGTGTGTACGTGTGCTCATGTCCACATTTCATGCGTAGGTGTGTTTGTGCACATGTGTGCTTGTGTGCTCTGAGGGAAGCCAGGGGTGGGGCCGGAAAGCCCAGCACAGGCAGCCCCAGCCTTCAGTGGGTGAGGCAAAACGGAGGTCACCCTCCCAGTGGACAGAGCCCCCGCCCCATGTGCCCCCATCCCGAGCCGTGGGCAGAGCACAGGCCGGCGCTCCCCGGCCCCTGGGTCCCTGGCTGCCCTGGCTGCCCCAGCAGGGCTTGGCCGCTCCTCCCTGCCTGTCTGAGGGAGCAGGGGTGCTGCAGGACCCGGTGGTGGGGGGCAGCAGGCTGCACTGGCAGTCCAGAGCGCCGCGGCAGCTGGCTAGCCCAGGGCCGGGGCTGCGGCCCAGACCTAGCCGGGGCTCTCTGGCCTGGCCTGCGGGCAAAGCTTTTCAGCCCTCCCATGCAGGGGGGAAGCTGATCAAGCATTGGGGGTGCTGATGTACCCCCCAAGAGGGGCAGGCTCAGCTCACGATGCCCCGGTGGCTGATCCACCACGAATACCCAGTCACCATCCACCCCCTCCGCTCCTGCGGGGCCGGCCGGGCCCCGGGCAGCCTCCGCCCTCATCTCCAACACCTCCTGACACCAGAGGACCCGCAGCCCGCCAATGCCGCCCCCGATCCCGGCCCCCCAAACTCGGGCCCAGGATGAGAGGCCTGTCTGTTCTGGCCTGGCGGGCGGGAAGGATTCCTGAGAGCCGCCGCCGTCTGAAGGTCCTCGTGTGATTTGCAAACGTAGATGGTGTTTGGTCGCATTTAATAGAGGGAGAGGAGAATTTCTTCGGAAACCAAGCTCGCTGGCCCCCGACCAAGTGTGGAAAGGAAGGGCATCAATCTTTCCCCGTTTAAAATGAGTTTCCTTTTTTAAAATGTTTTTTCAAAGAAATAAGTTCCAAGGCTCCATTTTTCCCTTGTGTGCCTTCCAGACAGGGACCCCTCCCAGGCCCGAGGAGGACCCCTGGCTGGGCTACCCGCAGGAAACCACCGAGGCAAGTGGGCCGCCGTCCACCGGCCCGGGGCTGCCACGCGTACCCCACAAAGCTGTCGGGGCTGCACCCCAGAACCCGCTCCTGAGGACGGGAGTCCAGGAGGCCGGGTGCAGGGCCCGTGGATGGGGGCATGTGGACCAGGGGACAGCTGTGTGGCCTTCTGGCTGCCCCCCACCCTGCCCTGAAGACCTCTTCTCACTGTTCTTCCCTGCACGGTCTCCCCACCCCAGCCCTTCCACCATCACCGGCCCCCCGATGCCCACATGTCTTGGTACCTGGCATTGGATGGTACAAAGGATTGTAAAGGTCGCAGGCACCCACCCTCCTGCAGAAGAAAAGGAACAAAACACTTCTTCCAACTGTCACCCAGGCCAGTGCCACCAGAGCACCCAAGATGCATATGTGGGGTGCACACGGGCCAGGGAGGGAGGAGGCCACTGGGGCCTCCCTTGTCCGTGGGGACCACTGTCCCTCAGGCTCCCCACCCATCTCCAGCCAACAGGCCCGGTTCCGAGGGCTGGCCGGAGGGCAGCAGGGCTCAGGTTCAGTGGCTGCTTGTCTGCTCCGGGGGACCACCTTCCCGGAGGGAGGGGTGAGAACTCTGGGACCTCGCGGCCGCCCCCCAGAGTGGAGGGTCAGCAGAGGGCACCTCGGATTCCCCGGGACGACTGTCCTGACAATCCCAGGTCACCTTCATTCCCAACACTCGCTGTGAGTCTGCCCGCCTTCCCCCACCCCCGGCCTCCTGGACCAGAAAGGTGTCCCTGCACCCACTAGCTGCCCACACTCAGGAGGAGAGACTGCTCTTTCCCTGAGACAGCCCCAATGGACTGGCATCTCAGAGTGGGCACAACCTGTCTCCTCATCTGCTGCTTGCTCCCTCTTCCAGCTCCTGCCCACCCCCTGCATGGGCACAGACGACTGCCCCACCCATGGGGGGTCCACAAGATACCCCAGAGCATCTTCTCCTCCTCCCCACTCCAAAGCCTGGACCCCTGGCTTCTTGGGGACCACCTTCCTGTCCCCAGGTGTCCGCTGGCTGATACGGGCCCTGCTCTCTTCTGACGGGTCACCCTGGGGAGCGAGGGTGGGGGGCCCCACCAGCAGAGTGCGCGCTCTGGCCGGGGAGCATAATGGGGGTGGCAGCGTCTGGAAGGTCCCCTGCCTAGTGGGGAGGGGAGCCGCCATCCTGGGCCAACCAGCCAAGGGTCAGGTGCATGTTTGCTTAGCACTAGTGGGCAAGGAGGGGTCAGCACAATTATGGAGCTGAATGCCCAGAGTGTGTCCATCCCAGGGGATGGCCCAGGGTGGGGGCCCAATGAGAAAAGAATGGGGTGGAGCTGGGCCTTGGGCGCCTCCCTCAGCCGGTGGGAGCCAGTTCCGCCCCTTACATGACAGACGGGTAAATCAAGGCCCGGCGGGGCGACAGGGCTTGAGGCCACGGGGCTTGCGCGGAGCACGCAGCAAACCTCCGGAGGCGGGACCACGTGCCCCTGTGCGTTCTCCGGAGGAGGACGTCTGCGTCTGTTTCTTCCCCACTCCCCTGACCGGGTCCCCCACCCACCCACCCAAAGCAGCCGTGACAGGCAGGGGCCCCTGGGGCTGCCACTTTTCCTATCCAGCATGGAGGGGTCAGGAGAGAGCAGGGAGAGGGTTGCAGGGCAGGACGGCTCCCAGCCTGGACCCTGCCAAGGGGTCCGGGAAGCGCCGAGCGGGAGGAGCCAAGCCGTGCAGCGAGGGCTCCCCAGCCGCCGCCTGCCCGGACCAAGGAAAGCAAACACGGGAAGCGGGAAGTAGTGGAAAGTGAGAAACTCTAGCAAGTGAGAAGCTGGCGAGGCCACGGGCCTCCAGGAGAGAGACATCACGTGCAAGAAAATAAAATAAAATAAATGGCAAGGGGCCGGCACCCCAGCCACCGCCCGCCTGCCTGCGCTCGAAGTTTTCTGTTCTTCCCTGCAGATGCCCTTGGTCACCCCTGTGCTGGGCGGGCCTCCGCCCCCGCCCACCGCCGCCGCGTGATGGATCCCACTTTCGGCCCCCAGCCCCACGCTGTGAAGCCCCCGGCCCAGGTGGGGAGTAGGGAGGCAGGGTCCCTGCACCCCAGGCGCAGGCCGGGAAACCGAGGCAGGTGGGGGAGGGGATGCTCGCCCCTGCCTGCTCACGGGCTCCAGGCAGGCAGGGGAGAAGGGACTTGATGGACAGGCAGGGCCGGAAGGAGGAGGATGGTTCCGGTGCGCCTGGGCCTCATGGTGGAGCAGGCCAACCCCATCGTTGACTGTCCCCGTGGGCCACTTCAGGCCATGGCTATTTCTAGCCTCAGGGCTCACTTGTCCAGTTCTCATAGAGGCTGGGAATGTAGACCCTGGAGACAGCTGAGACCAGCCGGCGCTACTCCGAGGCCCCAAGGAGGACACCGTGGGTGGCTGAGGTGACAAGTGAACATGGAAGGGCGGCAGCTCGGGTTTCCACGCTGGGCACCCCTCCGGGTGTCCCCACTGCCCTGCCCCTCACCCTCAGCTTTCAGACCTGGGCAGGGGAAGGGGTCGGGGGACGCAGACAGAGAGGCCACAGCAGCGCTGCGTGCAGAACGTGCGGGGGTCCAAGTGGGGTGCTGGAAGCTTGGGGACCCCCTTGCCTCTTGGCCCAGCGGGACCACCCAGCTCCTATCCAATGACAGGAACGGAAGGGGGCGGGCTGGAGAGGTGTGGGCTCTGGCCAGCCTGGACCTTGCCGCCTTATCCGGCACACTCCCCTCCCACCCCTGGGCCTGTCCTCCCCAGAACGTCCTCACATCCCTTCTGGCCAGCTGTCCCCTTCTGTCTCCGCGGAGTGTGAGTGGCGGCGGCAGCTGCGCCCCGCCCACCAGCGCCGCCAGCCTCACTGCGCGCGCGCGCCTGCTGGTGTGTAGGGCGCGCGGAGGCGCTGTCGGCCTTTTTTGGGCCTGTCCACTGCAGGGCACCTGGGCCCACCAGGGGGAGGCCAATCGGCACGGCCACCCTCACAGGCGTGGGGCCCACCAGACAACGACTATTTCAGGCCCAGGGTCGGTTTCCATGTCTCCTTCCCAAAGAGGAAGGGAATGTGGACACCCCGCCTCACAGGCGCCAGCCGGGCAGTTGGAGACCCCAAAACGGGTGGCGTGGCCCAGGAAGGAGTGGTCAGCTCAGCCCATCCAGCCTCCTCTACACTTGTGAGCTCATGGGCTCCCGTCTGGCAGTTTCAAGGCTCCCCCTCCCCCCGCCACCCTCCCCCATCTCTGCCCCTCCCAAAACACAGTCTGGAAGGGTTGGGCACTGGGCTCCTGTCTAAGGTGATGGCACAGGAGGGTCACACATTCTTCCCACCCCCAGGGTCAGGGGGCGCCCAGCAGACTTCAGCCTTCCTCCAGTGACCCCTTTGTGGTCCCCACGTCCTTTCTGGGGACCCACTTAGCTCTCGGGGCCCGTCATGAAGGCCTAACTTTGGGGCAGGACTCGCCAGGTCTCAGATGACAAGGAGGTCCCTGTCATCTGCTAGCTAGCGGGCAGAGGGTTGGCACAAGATAAGGCCAAGCCTCAGCCAGCCTGTCCAGGACCCTGGAGGTGTGACTGGCAACTCACGGTGTGGGCCCAATGACAGTGAACTTGACCCTCTGCCCCACCCAAGGTGTCTGCTGTCTTCGTCTACCTTCCGCACTGGGGAAAATCAGAGGGAGCCCAAGCAAGCAGGCATGCCCCAGGGCCGCTGGCCAGCCCCACGCCCGCACGGAGCCAGGCCATCAGCGTGCGGCCAGACAGCCCCCAGCCCCCGTGTCCCATCCTGTCCAGAGCAGGTGTCCCTGGCCAAGGAGGGCTCGAGTGAGCGCGTCACCCCAGACCACAGTGGGCAGAGGGGAGGATGTGCTGGCGGAGGGGCAGGACCCGAGTGTGTGGGGCTCTCGCTCGGAGGGCTGCGTCCTGCACGGCGCTTTCCGGGGCTGAACACGCCCGGGAACACGCCTGGTGAGCGGCCTGCAGAGTGGGCAGAGCCCGCAGAGGCCGCCGGACGGCTCCCACCCCAGGGTGCGTGCGGGAACCGGTCGGCACGGGCACAGTCGCCAGGCAGCTAAGACCCCGAAGGCTCTGGACACAGGTCACTCAGGCTGTGGCTTGAGCCCCCTGAAAACCAGTGGGGGTTGCTGGCCACAGCCACGTTTGGGGAGGAGCTTGTGCCAAACCCCAGAGCCACCCCAGCCCCCAGCCCGCCCCACCACACCCCTAGCCATGCCCACCGCACTCTCCCACCGTGGGCAATGGGGACCAGAGCCTGGGGCCCTCCCCACTCGGTGAGTGGGCGTCAGCCCAGCTTGCTGCGAAGACAGGGACGCTGTGGGCACAGCCACCTCAGCAGGGGGAGGTTCGGTCACCCTGCCGGCCGGCCGGCACTGCCACCTGACCACGCACCTCGGAGCTGGGACCAGAGGCTTCCCCGCCTGACAGAAGTTGTCGGGGTGCTTCCATCGGGGGTGGGGGTTGGGAGGTGGGGTTCAGGGGGCTCCGAGGGCCCTGTGAGCTGAGAGCTGGGGCCAGGCGGGCATGCTGACCAGCTTCCGGGAGCCTTCTGCTTGGTCGCTCTGCCCGCAGGGAGCTTGCGGTTTGATTGGGAGGACGCCAGACCAGCTGGGCTCCCAGCGTCCAACCGCATGCACGGCCCTTCTCCGGTCCTACACGGCTCCCAGGTGCGGGGGCCGCGGGGAGGCTCTGGCTGACCGGCCACATGTGTCTTTCCACAAAACCAGAGAGACGGCCAGCGGTCTGGGGCTGGCAGGACCAGAGGCCACGGAGCCCGGAGGGTCCAATCTGGGACCCCAGTGCTGACTGCGTGCTCCTCCATCCTGCTGTGTCCTCAGGAAGGGGGTGTGAGGGTGGGCCTGCGAGGAAACAAGATGGAGACTGAGGTTTACCCACCTGGCCTCCCCAAACCCTCCCGAGCCCCTCAGCCCGAGGGCCCCTCTGTCCTCCTGGTTGTGCAAGGTCCCATGGGAGCTGCTGTGGGGCCGGGGAGGGCTGGTGGTCTGGGGCCGGGGAGGGCTGGTGGTCTGGGGCCAGGGAGGGCTGGTGGTCTGGGGCCGGGGCAGGTGCCAGAGCCCCCACTGGGCTCCTCTTTGTGCAGCGCTGACATTTTTGAGGACTGGACGGAGGGCCCCCCACAGGGCCTTCAGCGGGGAGGGGCGTGCAGCCATGGGCACCCCCCCTCCAAGGTCCCCTGCCTGTCACTTGACCCCAAGCAGGTGAGACTCAGGCTGGGTGGGTTGAGGGTGGCTGGACCCCAGGGGATGACCTCTGGGTAGAGGTGAGCAAGGACACGCTCCGAGGAGTCCTCCCTTCCTCCAGGGCTCTGCCCAGAGCGGGTCCCGGGGATGGTGGCGGGCAGTGGGCTTTAGTCCTCAGTCTGTGGGGCCGGAGGTCAGTCCCAGGCCACCTCAGAACAGGTGCCAGAGGTCAGCAGAAGAGACTGGGGGCGTGTGTGCAGGGCCACGGTCTCCGGCTCGGAACCAGCTGGGCTGCCCAAGCTTCCCTTCAGCCCCCAGGCCCCGGGAATGTGTGGTGCCCAGGCACGTCCCCTGGAGGAAGCGGCCACCTTGCCAAAGGTGCCTACCTGGTGGCTGCCGAAAGGGCCCACTGGGTCAGCCACGGCGCCCGAACGCAGGGCCCAATGGGCAGTGTCCACGGGGCCCCCCTGAAAGCTGGGCCAGTAAGACGTTATTGGAGTGCCCTGGAGATGCGAGGGGGAGCACAGGGAGACCCTGGGGGGGCCTCCGCATCCCCCGTGTCCCGGGGTCCCGTGCGCTTGGGCACAGGATGTTCATCCACCAGGTTTTCTTAAAGTGGCTGCTTCACCATCAAGACCCCTGTGCTGGGTGTGCAGCCGGGGGGAGTGTGGCACTGGTCTTGGGGACTTCTGGGTCTAAGCCTCCAGGGCCAGCAGAAAGCTCTGGGGGTGGGTGGTGAAGGGAGCCCCTCTGAAGGGTGGCTGGGCAGCTAGGTGGACCTGGGGGTGGGTGGGTGGGTAGACAGGCTGGCAGGCTGGTGGAGGGGGGGTGGAGGCCGTGGAGCCGCTGACCACAGTGCTGTGGCTCGGCATGGTAAATGGCTTGCCCAGGAGCTGGCAGCCCTGTCAGGACCCCACGGCCCTCTGAAGTCTGTCTCGTTGACCCCGAGGGCCATCGGGACACTCACAGAAGGGGGCTTTGTGGACGGAGCTGTGACTGACGAGGTGCTGCTCCAGGTGGGGTTGTACGTGCTGGGCTGGAATCGGGGCACAAGGGTGTTGGTCTGGCCTGGGGACCCCGGGGGTCCCGCTCCCAGGGTCTGAGCTGGGAAGCCCAGCACCTTTGCAAACTCAGGCAGGGTGCCCTGCCCCATGGTGCCCCAGGAGGCACGCTCTCCTGGGCTCCCACTGACCCGAGGGACGAGCAGGTGGCCCTGCTGTGTCACCTGTGAGGCAGTTCCCTTTGAGGCTTGGTCTCTGAAGCCCTGAGGACAAGGAAGGGCGTGAGGAGGGGCAGAGGTCTGGTGATGCTCTGCCCCGGGTGCTTCCTGCCCCAGCCCCAGCCCGACCCCAAGCTGACCCCACAGCTGGGGACCTCTAGATCCCCATCCTCCCTGGTTCTCACCCCCTGTGCTTAGAAACCCTCATGCCACACCTGAGCTCGCTTTGTTCTTATCAGCACCTTTCACAGTGGAGACCCCTCCTTCAGGAAGCCCTCCTGGATCCTCTAAGCCCTGGAACACCCCCGTGCTGGCCCCAACACCCAGCAGACGCCAACCCCTCCCCCTCAATGTCTTCGTTCTCCTTGTTGGAGTCAGTAGCCCCCAGTGGCCCGTCCCCAGAAGGACCCAGCGCCTGACCAACGCCAGCTGGGCTGGCCCTGAGCCTCACGAACACTCGGAGTCATGGGATGAGGGCGGCTTGTGATGGGGACCAGCGTGAAGTCCCCTTCAACCTGGGCTTACTGGTCGACAGAGGCTGCCTCGGGGCCCCACTGTGCCCTCACCAAGCAGAAGAAAGAGGAGCCCATGTCCCGGACAAGGGCCAGAGTCCGGGCCAGCTGGCCGCTGCCTCTGGCTCCCCGGGACCCCGAGCTCCTGCTGTGGAGGAAGTGGGCTGGGCCGGCCTTGACGTCTCCTGGACCTCGTGGGCCTGCAGCTTCCCTTCAAGGGCCTTTTCTAAGAAATCCCACAAGCCTTTGCTGGGAGGCAAGACCAGGAGGAGTAGGGGGAGCAGGTGGCCTGGGGTTGGGGGGCAGAGGCGCCCTCAGTCCTGAGCCAGAGCCAGGCCCTCTGGGACCCCGCACGGGCTTTGGGTCCTGGGGCTCCCCAGCCATGCCTGCAGCGTGGCACCCTAAGCTCCTCTCCCGGGTCCCCCCTCTCCTCCTCACCCCAGGCTTTGTGAGGTCTGCACGGTTGGATCAGTTCAGCCCCTGGATAAGGGTAAGAAGAGAGAGCAGAGCCCACCCTCCCTGATCCCAGAGATGGCCACACACACACACACAATCGTGCCCCTCCCAGTTTGGACCCGGCTTGTGGGGACAGGAGAACCGGGAGTAGGTCTGAGCGGGCCCTGCCCGTCCAGCCTGGCTCGAGACCATGGAGCCTGCAGCCAGGACGCTCCCTGACAGGGCGAGGCAGCCTGTGTGGGGCCCCCCGAGGAAAGCAGGGCAGGAGGAGTTGAGGGGGATCCCTCCAGGAGCCCCGGAAAGCTGAGGGGCTTCCGGGCCACTTCACAGGGACCGCCTGGAGCACCCCTCAGACCCACACTCCTTTCCTCCCACCTGCCTTCCAGCCGCCTCTCCTGTGAGCGGTCAGCACCGAGCCTCCACCGTGCCCACCCAACTGGTGTTGGTGATGGCAGCACCGCCCCCCGGGACCCCCAGCACCTCCTGCTAAAGGCCACCCAGGTCCTCGCTGTTGGGGACCAGCTGGCCGGTGGGGCCCGCCTGCCAGCTTTCTCAGAGTGTGAGACCCTTGGCACAAGGCCTCTCGGGAGGCCGGCAAGGAGCGCCTAGGGGAGAGTCCAGCATCCTTGTGAGTGGGACCCCAGAGGGTGGACAGGAAGGAGTGTTAGGGACAGGGCAGCCGGGTAAGCCCACCTCAGGGACCCCTGAGGCCTGAGCCCAGCTGGAGGGAAACTTCCGGAAGGGAGTCGGAGCGGGGAGGAGGTGCCCCACTGGCCCCGGGGAGGGAAGGAGGGAGAGGGAGAGGCTGACTTGGGCCAGGAGAGGGTCCCCATCCAGCAGGAAGGCAGAGAGCCACCCCACACACTCTCCCTGGCTTCTGGTTGCTGTCCTTGGGGACTGGGGTCCAGAGCCGGACGGAGCCACCACGCGGACCCGAGCGTCCGGGGCGGGGGCGGGACGGGTCACGGTGAGGAGGCAGAGACCCGATCTCAGGCTCCGGAACCTTGGTCCTCCTGCCCACTTCGATGCAGGCGGGCTGCCAGCCGAAAGGCCAGCACTGGGCTGGCTTGGCCGCAGGGAGCCAAGAGCTCCGTGTGCTGACCCAGGAGGCTCCAGGGGGCCTGGGGGCAGAAGAGTAGGAAGGGGCCTCAGCCCCCCCCCACCGGGAAAGGAACGCCTTCTCTCCCTGGATCCCCCTGGCTTCCTGCTGTGGCCCCAGCCCAGCCATGGCTACCCCGGCACCCTGCACGCCCCACACGCTGCCATCTGTCCCGCGGAGACGCGGTCACCCTCCCTGCCTCCTGTCTCCCCTCAGCCTCCCCCTCGAACACACCGGAGCAGGGCATTGCTCTCCTGACCTGCCCAGCCGGTACCCCCCCATCGCCCTGCCCCTGTCCCCCTCCCAACGGGAGCCCCCAACTTGACTCTGGTTACCCCCAACCCCAGTCAGTGTGGGCCACGCAGGACGTCACGGGGCCAGGCTAGGCTGGAGGGCCGGGAGAGGCCTTCTCAGGGACAGCTTCCCCTTCCTCAGGAATTCTGTTTCCTGTGTTTATCTCGCTGGGTTGAGAAGGAAGTGGCCTTGGGGACCATGGGAGGGAGGGTCCCCAGCGGACCCGTGTCCATATGGGGAAGGGGCCTGGGGCTTTATGGCCTCTAGTCGGGGGTCTGATCCGGGCCACCTGCAGGGCGGCTTTGGGGAAGAGGCCTTTCTCCGAATGCCACCCCAGGGGCCACACTGTTCCATTAGAACAGATTCAGAGAGGCTGGGGGTCACTGTCCCCCCAAGTGAGGGGAGGCTACAGCGTCTCTATGACAGGGAGGGCACCTCCAGCCAGAGGGCTTGGGACCCTTCACTGGCTCAGGGCTCGGCCACAGAAGCGGGTGGCTGAGGAGGGACGGCTCAGCCTCTGAGGCCGGTCAGACCCAGAGCCGGACGGAGCCACCACGCGGACCCGAGCGTCCGGGGCGGGGGCGGGACGGGTCACGGTGAGGAGGCAGAGACCCGATCTCAGGCTCCGGAACCTTGGTCCTCCTGCCCACTTCGATGCAGGCGGGCTGCCAGCCGAATGGCCCACTGGCCCAGGTACACAGAGCCCAGGTGGACACAGCCTCACGTCCTGGGACTAGCCAGGGCTCCCTGGCCAAATCAGGGTCCTCAGAAAACCCACGCTGCTTCTGGCGGGCCAGGCCTTGGAGGACACTGGCCTGCCCATGGGGAGGGTTGTGAATGAATGACCGCAGCCTCGAGGGGTAGGCTTGAGCCAGGGGGCCAGCCCCGGGCGACTCGGCCGGGCACGGACCACTCTGGAGGTCAGGAGCGCACAGCCTGGGCTTCCCAGTGTGAGGACTCGTCTCCAGCCCCCCACCCGCCCTGCTCCCCTGCAGGGGCTGGCCCCTCCCCCGCCGCTCACGCCTGCCGAGGGTCAGACTTGGGCGGAGGAAGGGTGAGGGGGTGCAGGTGGGTCGAGAACAAGCCGCGGCAGCCCCCTGAAGTGACGGTTCCTGGCCTTTGCCCTGGGGCTACGTGGGCGGCCGGGCCTGGCCAAGGAGTCCGTCGCACCGCTGGTCACTCACACTGCCTGGCGCCCAGGACAGAACAAGACGCCTGTCCTCCTGGGCCGCCCGTCCCGCTGTGGAAGCCCCAGGTGGGCAGCCCAGCGCCCACTCCCCTGCGCCTGTGGCCTGTTCTGAGCCCCACGGCTGCTCAGTTAGGCTCCCCACTTTCAGTCCAGCCTCAGCGGGGACAGCCATGGAGCAAGGGGCCTTCCCACCCTGACACGGCCCGGTCCTGTGTCCGCCAGAGGCTCCCGGTGGGACGGGAGCACCGTGGACTAAGCCCTGACTCCGGCTGGCTGTGCCCTGGCTGCAGAGACACGTGGAGGAAGTCTCCCCCGAGCCAGCCCGCCCGGGCGCCCGCTGCAGGCAGGCGGGGAGGTGAAGGAGAGACCCCAGAGGTCTGTCTGCTGTCGCAGCTGGGCCTGAGTGTGCCCCTTTCTCTGCCCCGGCTCTGGCCCCCCAGATCTGAGCACAGTCTCTCCAGCAGGCCGGCCTGGGGACAGGGGCAGAGAGTCTCCAACGTCCCCAGCTCCTGAGGGTCATCTGGGAGGGGGCACCGTCCCTCCAAGTGAGGGGAGGCTACAGCGTCTCTGTGACAGGGAGGGCACCTCCAGCCAGAGGGCTTGGGACCCCTCACTGGCTCAGGGCTCGGCCACGGAAATGGGCGGCTGAGGAGGGACGGCTCTGCCTCTGAGGCCAGTCAGACCCAGAGCTGGACGGCCTCTGAACACTGTCTTTTTAGACTCAGACCTGCGGTCAGGCTGAGTGGGGGTCTAGGGAGGACCCACCTCCTGAGAGGCCCCTGTAGGCCCTGGATTTAGGGGCTTAGCAGTGAATGACAGAGACCCCGGGCTTTGCTCCCAGCAAGACCAGGAGCAGGGCCGTGTCCCCACCCGAAAACTGTCGTGAACGTGACAGCCCAGGGTAGGGTGGAGGTCTTCTGGGGCGGCAGGGGTCAGGGTCCTTTGGGTGGCAGATTTGGGGCTTCCTTTGGGCCCAAGCCACAGGCCCGGTGGCCCCAGGAGCTGATGGGTCCAGGCCGGCAGGAATGAGGGTCCTGGTCTGAGGGAAGGGAAGGGAGGCAGGGCCTTGCCTGGACAGCGGCACCCCCTCTTCAGGCCTCTGGACAGCCTGGGCAGGGGGGCCAGCACGCAGAGCTCAACTTGGGGAGAACAGCAGAGAGCAAAGCTGGGGTCGCCCGGCCTGCACCCCACTTCCGTGGCCAACGTGGCTGTCATGACACCTACTGACCTCACGGGGGCGCAAGAGACAACAAAATTTCAGCGCTTGTGGGGAGACCCTTTGTGGCTTCCTTCAGCCTCGTGGGCTGAGCTGGCTGAAGGGGCACCCCCAGCTTTCTCCCCAGGATGAGCAGCCCTGCCCGCCTCTCCCAGGCCAGCCCCTAGCTGCCCCCCAAACCCAGGGCTTCCTGAGAATCATCCCCCACTCCCCTCTGCCCCACCCCCTTGTCTCTGACCATGTGCCCCCCACACACACCACATGCCCGGGGCTCCTCTGCCCGCAGCTGCTCTCTCCCGCCCCTCCCCGGGGGCCAGGCCTCTGAGAGGCTGCACAGAGGCTGGGCGCGGAACGTTCCAGAGAGCCGGGTGGAAGCCGGGGGTGGGGGGGTGGCCGGAGGGAATGAATGGCATGGCAGAGCCCAGAGACTGATCGGGCAGGGCAGGCAGGGTACCAGTCCTGGGACCAGGGAGGGGAGGGCTGACAGCAGGTTTAGGAGCTGAAGTTGGGAGTGAGGACAGGAATCACCGGGGGTGGGGTGGGGGTCCCTGGGAGGGGGAGTGGCCTGACAGAGCTGCTCAGCAGGGTTGCCAAACCCAAGGCCCTGCCAAGGGGAGGCCAGTAGCGGATAGAGAGGAGGGCGCCCCGGGGTTCAGGCACAAAGAGCGGGGGGGCAGATGTAGACCCTCCTCTGGCAGGTACTAGGGAGCCATGGGAGGCGGCAGAGCAAAGGGCAAGGGTGCAGCCAGCTGGAGGGACTTCAAGGGCCCGGGCCGGACAGGGTCAGCCCGCGGGGCTTGGCGCACCCCCAGCCCCCCCGCCCGCCCGCCGGGCCTCAGATCCCCCACCAGCCCCCTCAACCCTCTCTCCGTGTCGCAGGTCAGCCCGAGGCACACACGTGCGTGGCTGTCCCCGCCAAGCTCAATAAGACTCCAGCCGGGCGGAATCTGCTGGGCGGACCCACGGCTGTCCCCGCACTGTGAGGAGGGCGGAGCGTGGGGGGAAACTGAGGCCGGCAGGCCCAGCCAGGCCGTGGCAGGGCCAGGCCGCTCGTGCAGGGCTCTCTCTGGATTGCTGGGCTGGGCCCCCCGGTGTCGCCCGGAGGTCCAGGCACTGGACAGAGCTGAGAAGCCCCTAGGAGAGTGGGGGGAGGGTGGGGGGCGAACCGGGGAGAAGGAGCCCCTGGGACCCCCCAGGCTGTTCCCTGAGAGCGAGGCAGCTCAGGCCCAGCCGTGAGCACAGCACACAGACAACGACGGCCCTGTGGGGTCCCTGCCCCTCCTTCCCCGCCCGGGGGTCCTGGGGCGTGGCGTTGAGACAAGGAGGAAGGGGCCAAGGCCTCAGGGCTGGGGCCCCAGGAGGTGAGGGAGCAGCCTGGGGGGCTTCCGTCTGGGCCACCCGGCCAGGAGCAGGGGGTTCTTCTCATGGAAAAGGGGTTCTTCTCCTGGAAAAGGGGGTTCTCCTGGAAAAGGGGGTTCTTCTCATGGAAAAAGGGTTCTTCTCCTGGAAAAGGGGGTTCTTCTCCTGGAAAGGGGGATTCTTGTGGAAAACGGGGTTCTTCTCCTGGAAAAGGGGGTTCTCATGGAAAAGGGGTCCGAGGGGCTTTTCCTCTCCCCTTTGCTTCCTGGCTCGGACGCACCACACGCCCCTCCCTCCCCGCGGCCGTCCCTCTGCCAGGGCACAGCTCACAGGGGCCTCCCAGCACCCAACCCAGCTCTGGCCGCTCCAGGGGCACTGGGGGCCCCTGAGAGGGGCCATGGGGCAGGGAGCTGGAGGCCACCTGCTCTGTCCATCAGCGGCTGTCCCAGCCCAGGCCAGCAAGGGCTTTCTCTGCAGGCCTAGCTGTCCACTGGGCGGGCGGGCGGGTGGGCGCGTGCTGTGGGCTGGGTGGGGTGGTGCCCCCCCCAAGGTCAGAGCCCGGTGGAGGCGCAGGTCTGGGTGTGTGGGGACAGCACTCATAGGGCTCGCCAGGGTCCTCTGTGTGCTGACCGCAAGTCTCTTAAATCAGCAAATCTTCCTTCTCCTAGGCAGGATCCGACTTGTGAGATCGGACCAGAGGCTCTAAGAGCAGATATGGGGGAGGGGAGAGGGCGGAAGGTGGGGGGCGAGGCAGAGTAGAGAGGTCCAGGTGGGGGGGCGTGAGGCTCAATGGGGGGGCTGAAGATGGGATCAAGGGCCTGGCGTGGCGTCTGTCCGCAGTAGGTTCCACGATGGCTGACACGCCCTGCACCCCTGTGTGTGGTGCGCGTGTGGGTCCCCAGCTGACGGCGTCCCGGGTTTCCTGGGAGTGGAGGGGAGGGGCTGACTGAAGAGGACAGTCAGTGCCCCGGGAGGGAGGACAGGCAGGTCCCCCGGGTCCTCGTTCCCATTGGAAACCCGGGGCCCTCATGGTCGGAGGTATTCAGACAGGACAGCAAGGAGCGAGGTGGGGGTGGAGGGGCCGCCCCCTCCCTGGTCTGGAGGCCGGCAGGTGCCCTCTCCTCGGTCCTCGGGGTCCTCAGCCTCGGGCCTCGGGTCTTGGGGTCCTCGGGGTGCAGGCCCTCCGGGGCAGTGCCCCCCCAAGTGTCTGGAGGACTTCCCATGCTGCTCACCTGCCGCCTCCTCCTCCGCCTCCTCCTCCTCCTCCTCCTCCTCCTCCTCCTCCTCCTTCATTTATGTTTATACCTTTTGTTTCCCTTCAACCCCTTCGGACGCCACCCCCGCCCCACCCCCTGCCTCAAACCACCAATTTGTTGCTTTGTGTCTAGGAGCTGGGTTTTCTGTTGTTGTTTTTCGGATCCCACCTAAAGTGAGGTCACACAGTGTTTGTTTTTCTCCAACCGACTTCTCTCACTCAGCAGAATGTCCCCCAGGCCCGTCCACAGGGCCGCAAACAGCAAGAACCCCTGAAAAAAAAAAAAGGCTTTTTACAGGCTGAGTGCTAGTTCATCATGTGGACGGACCACAGAGGCACCCCACGGCCACGGGCGGGCACCCAGGTGGCTCCCCGAGCTTGGCTGGGGTACCTAATCCCGCCAGGGACGTAGAACGGAGGGGTGCGTGGATCTTTCCCAATAATGAAGGGTTGGGGTTTTTTTTGTTGTTGTTGTTTGGTTTTCGTTTTTGGTAAGTACCCAGAACTGGAATTGCTGGTAGTTAGTTTCGTTTCTAATTTTGGAGGGGACCTCAAAAGGTATTTTTATTTTATTTTTTCACAACGGCGGCACCCATGGATGTGCCCGTGAACAGTGTCCATTTGTCACTCCGCTTGTCTTTCCGGTGACGGCCATGCTAAGAGGTGGGAGGTGGTCTCCCCTGGTGGCTTTGACTTGCCGCACCCCCTGCTGCCCAGTGACCCGTGGGGGCATCTTTTCACGTTGTCCGGCTGGCCAGCTATGTGTGTCCGCTTTGGAGAAGCGTCCCTAGGCAGGTCCTCTGCCCGTTTTTTAAAATCAGGCCGTTGGGGGGGTCGTTTGTCTGTCTGTTCTGCTGTGGAGTTGTGTGAGTTCTTCACTTTAAATATGAGCCCCTTACCTGGTGTGATCTGCACATTTATTTTCCCTCGCATTGGACCTGCTGCCATTCTGCGTGTTGCTGCTTCCCGGTGTCCTGTGCTCACGCAGAAGCTCTGTAGTTTGAGGCAGCCCTCAAAGCGTTTGGATGTTGCTTCTGTCCCCTTTGCAAATCCGAACCCTCATCGCCAAGACTGACCTCCAGAACCTCACTGCCCATGGTATTATTTTCTTCTTCTTCTTTCTTCTTTCTTCTTCTCCTCCTTCTCCTTCTTCTCCTTCCTTTCTTCTTCTTCTTCTTCTTCTTCTTCTTCTTCTTCTTCTTCTTCTTCTTCTTCTTCTTCTTCTTTCTCTTTTTCTCCTTGGAACTTCATGGTTTCAGGACATATGTTCAAGTCTTGAACCTGCTTTGGGCTGATTTTTGTGTATGGTGGGCCGAGGGCTCCTCCTGACCATGGAGCCCCCAGGAGCTGTAGCTCTAACCCCCCTCCTCCACCTCCTCAGGGCCCTAAATGCTTCCAGACCCTGTCCTGTGTGGTGTTATCTGTCCCTTTGATCCACCCCATTCATCCTGAGCCTGTCTCCTTCTTCCTGGGGATGAGGGGGAGTGGCGGGGGGGGGTGGGGCCTGCAGCTGAGGTTCCCAGAGTCACCCCAACCCCCCCCGCCCCCAGAAAGGACCTGGTTCCTCCGCTCTGTCTCCCACCCGGGTGGCGCTGGGCCACAGGGTCAGGGCCGGTGTGGTGGAGGCAGAGGCTGGCTGGGGAGTCAGAGAGGCCCTGGGCAGAGCCCAGAGCAGACCCGGCCGGCCACCTCCCTGTGCTCCTGGGGCGTGACAGGGGCCAGGCTTGTCCTTTGTGCAGTGCTGAGCCCTCCCAGCCCGGTTGCTGTCCTGACGCACCCCCTGGGGAGGTGGAGGGCCGGTGGGAAGGCACAGGTCTGGAGGCAGCCCTTCAGAGAGATGCCCAGGGGGGACCCAGGAATGTCAGGGGTCCACCAGAACACGTCCCTCCGGGTGGACCCCAGCCCATGGAGGGGACGGGGTGTGGGGAGGGCCAGCACCAGCCGGTTCTCTCCAGCCCCCCGAGCGCAGGCGCATGGCTCTGCTCCCGTGCCCGCCCGCGGGAGCCGTGCGGGGACCGGCCAGAGGGCCTGAGGCACACGCTGTCCTGCACCCTCCTTCCTGACACGTACGGGGCCCAGCAGGCTCAGGCCTCCTCTGCTCTGCCGGGGGGCCAGGGGGACCCGGGGAGCCTGCAGGGGTCTCGCTGACAGCTGAGACGGTGGAGGCAGGAAGACTCCACCTGGGCTGTCTGACCCCCAACGATCCAGAGCCTTCCTTCGCTTCAGGCCCGGTGGGGCCTCTGTGGTCAGCCCCCGTGGCAGCCCAGCAGGCAGGTGGGGCTGGAAGGGGATGGACACGGGGCAGCTGCCCAGTACAGACATGCTCCCACCTGCTCAGACCTCCCCTCCATGACTGAGTCTCCCACCCTGGACACCAAACACACCTCATCCCTAGTAGGTTCTCTCCTGGGAGACCACAGAACTGAATCAGGAGATGGAACCTTCCAGAATCAGGCTGTGACCTCCTCTTTCTGCCTCCTCAGCTGCCAGTCTTTGAGGGTCCTGCCCTGCATTCCGGATGGACTGTCTCCCATTCGGGGGCGTTAGGGTCCAAGGCCCTGTCTGTCCGTCCCCTGCGCACACCCGGTGGGGGGGGGTCTTCCTGCCAGTGTGCACGGTGGAGGGACGGAAGGGGTCCTCTGGACGTGGCAGCCAACGGGGGTCTCAGGGATCTGGGTTCAAAGCAAATATTGTCCTAAACTAGTTCTGAGATGCATGGTGCGTTCTGCGTGTCGCCTGCCTGTGTGTGTGTGTGTGTGTGTGTGTGTTTTCTTTGGGAGATGCTGCATTGACTGTGGCCACCCGCCAGCCCCCATGGAGGGATGCAGGACGGCTGCAGCCTCGCGCCCCCCGCCCACCCCCGCGTCTCTCCTCAGCCGGGATGCAGGGGCCGGGCAGGCCAGCAAGGGCCACCTCTGACCATCCTCGTCTTAGCGGGACTTGATGGACACCACCCTGGTCTTGTGAACCCCAGGACTGGCCACTTCTGGGTCTTGGGGGGCTGTAGCCAGACCCCCTGGCCCACCACAGGACTGCACTCCATGACAGTGTTCTCCGTGTCTCTGGCCAATTATACACGAAGCAGCCGCCTGTCCTGGCTCCCCCTAAGCAAGGCTCTGGGAAAGGGGTGACCTGGGAGGAGCAGGGGGCCAGGCCCTTTCCGTAAGTCTCCCGGGTCCCACCAACTATAGGCCAGAGGCAAGAGTGGCTCCCAAGGGTGGGGGGGTGAGGACAAAGGCTCAGAGGTTCTGAAAAGTCATGCAGGGCTATCCAGGGGGGTCTCTGGCCAGTTCCTGAAGTGCAGAAAGGAAGGGTGAACAGGGATGGCCAGCACCTCAGTCCCTACTGGCCTGTTGTGCAACTGGAGCCTGGGGCAGGAACGGCACCTGAGGGGCCTGGCACACACAGCCAGTAGAGGACGGCTCAGAAAGGGGGGGGGGCAACAGATCTGTTGACCCAGGAAAGGACGGAGCAGGGCATGCACTATGGACAGCAGATTGCAACGCCACAGACAAAAATACCAGGCAAGAGCTCTGGCTCCTCAATGCAGGAATGTGATAAAAGCAAAGGTAGTGAGCTCCCCATGCCTGGGAGTAATCAAGCAAAGACCATCCAGAAGCACTTGAGGGCATCATCATGGGGCACCAGGGACCAGAATAAAGGCAGTCTGTGGTGCTGGGGACAGAAATGTCCTCGGCCTGAGAGCCTGGGACCTGCATCGCTGCCCTGTAACAGGCTGGTGACGTTGACACCACTCTGGGTGCCCCTGCTCAGCTCCACCCCACCCCCACCTCCAGAAAGGGCTGCCTTTTGTGCCGATGGGTGCTCAGATGGCATTTGCTGATCAACTATGGGGTGTCGCTCGGTTCCGTGGCTGTCTGTAGCCCTGGGGCACGGGGTTCATAAACACATTCCTGGGCACCTCGCTGCACCTCACCGCCACAAGCACAGCTCAGGGCTGGGGCTGACCCCTGCCAAAGCAGAAACCTCTCGACATTTCTGATTTTCTGCCTAAATACCCCTCCGTGAGATGTCGGTGAGCCTTCAGTTCATCCGTTCCCTGGAGTCCAGCCTGGCCGCCGGCCAGGCGGGCAGGCGCGTGGGCAGGCGGGTGAGGGAGGCGGGCAGGGGCGGTGGCATCCCAGCCGGAGTACAGCTCTCTAATCCACTTATGCTTTGATACTCGAGGTAATTGGCATGGCCTCGCCAGGGCCCTGCTTGCAGGCAGCGGGAGACAAGGTGTCCCTGCCCTTCCTGCCCACGGCTCTGCTCCAGCTCTTAACCCCCCCCACTCGCTGGTGGTGCTGCCCTGTCCCCTTCGGGACGCCAGACAGCCGGGGGGCTGGCTGCTGCTGGGCCAGGTCAGGTGCGTTTTCACCTTATCGGGTTCAACTGGTTTAGTGTCCTAAGGCAGTGGTCCCCCAACCTTTTTTTGGGCCACGGATTGGTTTAATGTCAGAAAATATTTTCACGGGCCGGCCTTTTAGGGTGGGATGGATAAATGCCCAAAATAAAATTATGCAACGGGCATAAAAACGGTGGTATTTTTAACTATCAATATAATTGTCAAACTTATGATATTTATTGGGCTAAGTTAAAGGAGGAACGAGCATGTCCTCCTTATTCAGGCTGTATTTAAATTTGTTATTCTGACAACGTTTCATTTGTTGTTATTTATTCTTTCTCTGAGGACCGGTACCAAATGGCCCAAGGACCGGTACCAGTCCGCGGCCGGGGGGTTGGGGATCACTGTCCTAAGGGACCCATGTTTAGTGTAGCCCAAAGTGAACACAAAGACGGGGGACCGGAGGGGCACTGTTGAAGGGGCACAGAGCCCCATGCTGGGGGGGGGTACAGGGATGGCACCTCTGCAGGGGTCCCCGGGTGGGTGACCAGGGCGACACAGACCTAGGCTCCTTGGAGCATAGCACAAAGGGTGTGGTGCCAACCCACCCCTGTCCTGAGAACCAGTCCACCCTCAGGATGACCCGGGTCCACCCCCCACATTGCCCCCTGGCTCACTGTCATTCAGAAGTCCCACTTGGCCACCTTCCTGGGAGCCCTCTGCTGTAACCACACGGACCCGGGCTCCACGTTTGACCCTGCCCAGAAATTATTCCCTTGCTGTCCCCCCACCCCCCGCCCCCGGGGAGGCACCTTCCCAACATGATCACACAGAACCTTTGCTTCTGGAACTTTCCAGGGATGAGACCAGGCACCAAGGAAGGCCGGGGGAGGAGACTGAGACGTGAGAACCTTAGACCCACTGGAGCGGGTCCCCCGGGACTGGGACCAAGGAGCTAAGAGGAGGGGCGATCGGAGCGAAGAGGCCCAGGTCTTGGCGGGCCAGCGGCCATCGTGGCTCTGGTCCATCACCTGGCTCTGGAAATCAACCGGGAGAAAGGTTTGGAGCAAAAAGCCTGAAATATTTGCCATCTGACCTTTCACAGAGAAAGCAATGCCCACCCCGCATGGTTACGCTGATTAAAACACATAGAGCACGAAGCTGCCAAGAAAACAAACTTGGAGTGTGGAACATTCTTTCTCGGCTCCGCAACTCAGACGAACGGTGATAGAGGGCAGGATGAAAATAAGAAGAAACTCAAATGTTGAATCCAGAAGAACAAAATAGCTCCAGGCTCCGGGTCTGAACCACCAAAATCAAGGCACAAGGACTCAGGAAGAAAAGGGCACAGCCACCGGGAAGTGCATGGGGGACGTGTCTACAAGGAGAAGCGTGTGTGTGTGCGTGTGCGTGTGGCAAAGTGTCTATGACGGACCATGTCTACACGGGGAAGAAGTATTTAGGAGGGGGAGTTATTTTTTTTTCCTTTTTTTCTTTTTTTCCTTTAAGCAAGAGGAGGAGGGTAGAGAGTGATGGACCCCCCACACACACCCCAACAGCGCCAGAAACACACACACACACACACACACACACGCACACTCCTACCTGGTCTGGGGAATGAACAGAACTATATTTTGGCGCCTGAGGCCGATGGACCAATCACCAATCGAGTCGTTGGCTGTGGGAGGGGGCAAGGGAGAGAAACAGACTGTCCCTTCTCCTGCGTGGTGCCGGAATTGGGGATCCCCTGACCGGGAATCAAACCCAGGAGGGATGGCCATATGCTGGGCCCATGCTCTACCCACTTAGCCAACCAGCCAGGGCCTCTGAGGGGAAGTGTGCACGTGGGGAAGTGTGTGTGCCAGAAAGGAAAGTGTCTACGAGGAAATGTTTGCATGTGAGGAAGTATCTATGAGGGCGACGTGTGCATGTGGGAAGTTGTGTGGGGGTAAGTGTCTATGAGGGGAAGTGTCTATGAGGGGAAGTGTCTATGTGGGGAAGTGTCTATGAGGGGAAGTGTCTATGAGGGGAAGTGTCTATGTGGGAAGTTGTGTGGGGGTAAGTGTCTATGAGGGGAAGTGTCTATGTGGGGAAGTGTCTATGAGGGGAAGTGTCTATGGGGGAAGTGTCTATGTGGGGAAGTGTCTATGTGGGGAAGTGTCTATGAGAGGAAGTGTCTATGTGGGGAAGTGTCTATGAGAGGAAGTGTCTATGAGGGGAAGTGTCTATGAGGGGAAGTGTCTATGAGGGGAAGTGTCTATGTGGGGAAGTGTCTATGAGGGGAAGTGTCTATGTGGGGAAGTGTCTATGTGGGGAAGTGTCTATGAGAGGAAGTGTCTACGGGGCAAAGTGTCTATAAGGGGAAGTGTCTATGAGGGGAAGTGTCTATGTGGGGAAGTGCCTATGGGGGAAGTGTCTATGAGGGGAAGTGTCTATGTGGGGAAGTGTCTATGAGAGGAAGTGTCTACGGGGCAAAGTGTCTATAAGGGGAAGTGTCTATGAGGGGAAGTGTCTATGTGGGGAAGTGCCTATGGGGGAAGTGTCTATGAGGGGAAGTGTCTATGGGGGGAAGTGTCTATGGGGGGAAGTGTCTATGTGGGGAAGTGCCTATGGGGGAAGTGTCTATGAGGGGAAGTGTCTATGGGGGGAAGTGTCTATGGGGGAAGTATCTATGGGGAAGTGTCTACAGGAGGAAGTGTCTACGGGGGAAGTATCTATGGGGGAAGTGTCTATGGGGGGAAGTGTGCGTGTGGGAAGTTGCATATAGGGAAGTGTCTACGGGGGAAGTGTGCATGTGGGAAGTTGCATGTGAGGAAGTGTCTATGGGGGGAAGTGTCTATGGGGGAAGTGTCTATAGGGGGAAGTGTGCGTGTGGGAAGTTGCATGTAGGGAAGTTTCTATGTGGGAAGTGTCTATGGGGGGAAGTGTCTATGTGGGGAAGTGTCTATGAGGGGAAGTGTCTATGTGGGGAAGTGTCTATGAGAGGAAGTGTCTATGAGAGGAAGTGTCTATGTGGGGAAGTGTCTATGAGAGGAAGTGTCTATGAGAGGAAGTGTCTATGTGGGAAGTTGTGTGGGGGGAAGTGTCTATGAGGGGAAGTGTCTATGTGGGGAAGTGTTTATGAGAGGAAGTGTCTATGAGAGGAAGTGTCTATGTGGGGAAGTGTCTATGAGAGGAAGTGTCTATGAGGGGAAGTGTCTATGAGGGAAGTTGTGTGGGGGGAAGTGTCTATGAGGGGAAGTGTCTATGTGGGGAAGTGTCTATGAGAGGAAGTGTCTATGAGAGGAAGTGTCTATGTGGGGAAGTGTCTATGAGAGGAAGTGTCTATGAGAGGAAGTGTCTATGAGGGGAAGTGTCTATGTGGGAAGTTGTGTGGGGGGAAGTGTCTATGAGGGGAAGTGTCTATGTGGGGAAGTGTCTATGAGAGGAAGTGTCTATGAGAGGAAGTGTCTATGTGGGGAAGTGTCTATGAGAGGAAGTGTCTATGAGGGGAAGTGTCTATGAGGGGAAGTGTCTATGGGGGAAGTGTCTATGAGGGGAAGTGTCTATGTGGGGAAGTGTCTATGAGAGGAAGTGTCTACGGGGCAAAGTGTCTATAAGGGGAAGTGTCTATGAGGGGAAGTGTCTATGTGGGGAAGTGTCTATGAGAGGAAGTGTCTACGGGGCAAAGTGTCTATAAGGGGAAGTGTCTATGAGGGGAAGTGTCTATGTGGGGAAGTGCCTATGGGGGAAGTGTCTATGAGGGGAAGTGTCTATGGGGGGAAGTGTCTATGGGGGGAAGTGTCTATGTGGGGAAGTGCCTATGGGGGAAGTGTCTATGAGGGGAAGTGTCTATGGGGGGAAGTGTCTATGGGGGAAGTATCTATGGGGAAGTGTCTACAGGAGGAAGTGTCTACGGGGGAAGTATCTATGGGGGAAATGTCTATGGGGGGAAGTGTGCGTGTGGGAAGTTGCATATAGGGAAGTGTCTACGGGGGAAGTGTGCATGTGGGAAGTTGCATGTGAGGAAGTGTCTATGGGGGGAAGTGTCTATGGGGGAAGTGTCTATGGGGGGAAGTGTGCGTGTGGGAAGTTGCATGTAGGGAAGTTTCTATGTGGGAAGTGTCTATGGGGGGAAGTGACTATGGGGGGAAGTATCTTTGGGGGGAAGTATATATAGGGGAAGTGTCTATGTGGGAAGTGTCTATGGGGGGAAGTATTTTTTGGGGGAAGTATATATGGGGGAAGTGTCTATGTGAGAAGTGTCTATGGGGGGAAATGTCTATAGGGGGAAGTGTGAGTGTGGGAAGTTGCATGTAGGGAAGTGTCTAAGGGGGAAGTGTCTATGGGGGGAAGTGTCTATGGGGGAAGTGTCTATTGGGGGAAGTGTCTATGGGGGAAGTGTCTATGGGGGAAGAGTCTATGGGGGAACTGTGCATGTGGGAAGTTGCATGTAGGGAAGTGTCTATGGGGGGAAGTGTCTATGGGGGGAAGTGTCTATGTGGGAAGTTTCTATGGGGGAAGTGACTATGGGGGGAAGTTGCATGTAGGGAAGTGTCTATGGGGGAAGTGTCTATGGGGGATAGTGTGTATGTGGGAAGTTGCATGTAGGGAAGTGTCTATGGGAGAAAGTGTCTATGGGGGAAGTGTCTATGGGGGGAAGTGTCTATGGGGGAAAGTTGCATGTAGGGAAGTGTCTATGGGGGAAGTGTCTATGAGGGAAATTTCTTTTTTTTAATAATTTTATTTTTAATGGGGTGACATCAATAAATCAGGATACATATATTCAAAGATAACAACTCCAGGTTATCTTGTCATTCACTTATGTTGCATACCCATCACCCAAAGTCAGATTGTCCTCTGTCACCTTCTATCTAGTTTTCTTTGTGCCCCCCTCCTCCTTTCCCTCTCCCTCTTCCCCCTCCCCCCATAACCACCACACTCTTATCAATGTCTCTTAGTTTCACTTTTATGTCCCACCTATGTATGGAATAATGCAGTTCCTGTTTTTTTCTGATTTACTTATTTCACTTCGTATAATGTTATCAAGATCCCACCATTTTGTTGTAAATGATCCGATGTCATCATTTCTTATGGCTGAGTAGTATTCCATAGTGTATATGTGCCACATCTTCTTTATCCAGTCATCTATTGATGGGCTTTTTGCTTGTTTCCATGTCCTGGCTACTGTGAACAATGCTGCAATGAACATGGGGCTGCATGTGTCTTTACATATCAATGTTTCTGAGTTTCTGGGGTATATACCCAGTAGAGGGATTGCTGGGTCATAAGGTAATTCTATTTTCAGTTTTTTGAGGAACCACCATACTTTCTTCCATAATGGTTGTACTACTTTACATTCCCACCAATAGTGGATGAGGGTTCCTTTTTCTCCACAGCCTCTCCAACATTTGCTATTACCTGTCTTGTTAATAATAGCTAATCTAACAGGTGTGAGGTGGTATCTCATTGCAGTTTTGATTTGCATTTCTCTAATAACTAACGAAGATGAGCATCTTTTCATATATCTGTTGGCCATTTGTATTTCTTCCTGGGAGAAGTGTCTGTTCATGTCCTCTTCCCATTTTTTTATTGGATTGTTTGTTTGTTGTTGAGTTTTATGAGTTCTTTGTATATTTTGGATATTAGGCCCGTATCTGAGCTGTTGTTTGAAAATATCATTTCCCATTTAGTTGGCTGTCTGTTTATTTTGTTATCAGTTTCTCTTGCTGAGCAAAAACTTCTTAGTCTGATGTAGTCTCATTCATTAATTTTTGCCTTCACTTCTCTTGCCATTGGAGTCAAATTCATAAAATGCTATGAGGGAAATTTCTATGTGGAAAATGTCTATGGGGGGAAGTGTGCATGTGGGAAGTTGCATGTAGGGAAGTGTCTATGGGGGGAAGTGTTTATGGGGGGAAGTGACTGTGGGGGGAAGTTTCTATGTGGGAAGTGTCTATGGGGGCAAGTGCCCATGGGGGGAAGTGTGCGTGTGGGAAGTGGCATGTAGGGAAGTGTCTATGGGGGGGAAATATCTATTGGGGAAGTGTCTATGGGGGGAAGTGTCTTCCAGAGGAAGTGTCTATGTGGGAAGTATCTATGGGGGAAAATGTGCTTGTGGGAAGTTGCATGTAGGGAAGTGTCTATGGGGGGAAGTGTCTATGGGGGAAGTGACTATGGGGGGAAGTGTGTACGTGGGAAGTGTCTATGTGGGGAAGTGTGTACGTGGGAAGTGTCTAGGGGGGAAGTGTCTATGAGGAGAAGTTGCATGTGGGGAAGTGTCTATGGGGGGAAGTGTCTATGGGGGAAGTATCTATGGGGGGAAGTGTCTATGAGGAGAAGTTGCAAGTAGGGAAGTGTCTATGGGGGAAGTGTCTATGGGGAAGTTTCTATGTGGGAAATGTCTATGGGGGGAAGTGTGCATGTGGGAAGTTGCATGTAGGGAAGTGTCTATGGGGGGAGGTGTTTATGGGGGGAAGTGACTGTGAGGGGAAGTTTCTATGTGGGAAGTTTCTATGGGGGCAAGTGTCCATGGGGGGAAGTATCTATGGGGGCAAATGTCCATGGGGGGAAGTGTGCGTGTGGGAAGTGGCATGTAGGGAAGTGTCCATGGGGGGAAATATCTATTGGGGAAGTGTCTATGTGGGGAAGTGTCTTCTGGCGGAAGTGTCTATATGGGGAAGTGTGTATGTGGGAAGTGTGTATGTGGGAAGTGTCTATGGGGGAAGTGTCTATGGGGGAAGTGACTATGGGGGAAGTGTCTATGAGGAAAAGTTGCATGTGGGGAAGTGTCTATGAGGGGAAGTGTCTATGGGGGAAGTATCTATGTGGGAAGTGTCTATGGGGGGAAGTGACTATGGGGGAAGTGTCTATGGGGGAAGTGTCTATGGGAGGAAGTATCTATGTGGGAAGTGTCTATGGGGGAAGTGACTATGGGGGAAGTGTCTATGGGGGAAGTGTCTATGGGGGGAAGTGTCTATGTGGGAAGTGTCTATGGGGGAAGTGTCTATGGGGGGAAGTGACTATGGGGGAAGTGTGTATGTGGGAAGTGAGTATGGGGGAAGTGTCTATGAGGAGAAGTTGCATGTGGGGAAGTGTCTATGGGGGGAAGTGTCTATGGTGTAGTGTCTAAGGGGGAAGTGTCTATGGGGGGAAGTGTCTATGGGGGAAGTGACTATGGAGGAAGTATCTATGAGGAGAAGTTGCATGTGGGGAAGTGTCTATGGGGGGAAGTGTCTATGGTGTAGTGTCTAAGGGGGAAGTGTCTATGGGGGGAAGTGTCTATGGGGGGAAGTGTCTATGGGGGAAGTGACTATGGAGGAAGTATCTATGAGGAGAAGTTGCATGTGGGGAAGTGTCTATGGGGGGAAGTGTCTATGGGAGAAGTGTCTATGGGGGAAGTGAGTATGGGAGAAGTGTCTATGAGGAGAAGTTGCATGTGGGGAAGTGTCTATGAGGAGAAGTTGCATGTGGGGAAGTGTCTATGGGGGGAAGTGTCTATGGGGGGAAGTGTCTATGGTGTAGTGTCTAAGGGGGAAGTGTCTCTGAGGGGAAGTTGCATGTGGGAAGTGTGTGTGGGGAACTCTCTCTGAGGGGAGGTGTGCGTGTAGGGAGCAGGGGTCCGGTGTTGTTGGCATCCCTGAGGTCCCTGAGGTGTTGAGAGGTAGGAGCTGACTGAGGAGGCTGGGTTCATAGTCAGGAGTGTGGTGGGCAGGAAGGGTGAAGTGTGAGTTTCAGCGAGTCATACCCATGGTCTCGGTCACTGTGCCAGAAGGCAAGTCTGGGCATCTCCCCTCCTTGGGACGACTCGCCCTCAGATGGGGGGGTGGGCGGAGGCCAGGTCCCATTTCGGGGGGGGCTGCAAGTCTACGGGCTGGCCCTAAGTGCAATCACAGGTGTCCTGTGAGCGTTAGCAGTGGGACGTGTCAGCACAGAGGGGCGAGGTGGCCACCAACCCGGGGACACCCATCACCACCAGCGCTGGCAGAGGCAGGAGGGACCCTCTCCTGGAACCTTTGGAAGGAGCTCACCCTGCCGACACCCCACTTGGGCTCAGGGATGTGATGTTGGACCTCTGACGTCCAGATTGTGACAGAGGGAAGTCGTGAGCCTTGAGCAGCCTCGTTTTTGTTGGCTTTATGGCGACAGAGATGGGGGTCTGCAAACCTGCGGCTCCTTAGCCCAGGAGTCAGGGGGCTTGGACGCTGTGGGCCCCTCGCTGGTCTCCCCGGCCTCCCACCTGCAGGACAGCCACCTCCTGACCTCAGATCCTCAGCACTGTCAGCTCAGGCCCTGACCTGGGTGTCCACCACTGGCCACAGCCTAGCCACATCCTGGCCGGGAACCCAAGGGGTGGACAGCTGGGGAGAACGATGGGCCAAAGGGATGAAGAGCCGCTGCAGTCGGCCACTGGAGTGGACAGACCAGGGTCCACGTTGACAGCAGGAGGTCCGGGCCCGGGGCTCAGGGCGGGACGGCCGTGACCATCACGAGGACGTGACGGGCTCTTGCTCTGGCCGCCACAGGGCTGTGTCTCGCCCACCACGTGCTCGTTTGCTGGATTCTAGGGCATCTTTGGGGCCATGGGCTGTTAGGACCCCCGTTTTCCCTGCTGGCAGGTCCGGCTCCAGACCGGAGCCTCGTGTCCAGGCAGGTCTCTCTGACCGCAGGGTCCTGAGGCCTGTGAGAGGGCGTGCATGCGTGCGGGCACCGGGCCTCGGGCCTCTGCGGCCACCAGGGCAGGGTGGACAGGGTCCTGGAAGCCACTCCACCAGCTGATGTGAACCCTCCCTACGCCCCGTGTACCGGCTTCCCCAGGGCTGCAGCTCAGGGCCACGGGAAATGGAGCCCCATCCGGCTCATCAAAAGTCGGTGAGAGGGCCCTGTGGCCACCAGATGAGCGGAAAACCGTTTGATGAGGGGAGGAAAGTGAGGGGCTGCTACATTGTAAATGGGAAGCGGCCACACTCAGCGCCCACATGGCTGTCTGTGTGCCTCCTAGCTCCGCAGAGAAGCCCAAAGGTCCTGGCCAGGCCAGGGGACGCTCCCAAGGCTGCACGTTGCCTTGGGCCTCCCTCCACGCCCTGCTGGGAACCCCAGGCAGGAGACAGACGTACAGTCTACAGCTGCCCATGATAGGAGGGGTTTTCAGTCCTTGAAAAGGCCGTGGGAACAGTGGGCGCGTGGTGGGCCAGGCCGGTTCTCCTCGTCCTGCGTGCGGTCCAGGCGGCCCCCGTGACCCCCCGGCCCCTCTCAGTTCGCCCAGGAGCCACCGCGACCCGCCACCGGGTTAGTGCAGCTTTGCACACCTCATTTCCAGAACGCGTTCACCCACAACACCCCCGACTCAGCCTCGTCAAGTCCCCTCCCACTCTCCTCCCCGACCCCCTCCGCGGGTCTGCCTGCCTGCCGGTCTGTCTGGCTGCGTGGCCTCCGATGGCTGGACTGATGTGGGTGTTGCCCGGGGGGAGGGGGCAGCTGGAAGACCCACCGGCCCCTTCCCGCCCTGCCCCCATCCGACATGCATCTGCACGCAAACACACAACTAGCCTCCACGTGTGCATGCAAACACGCACATACAACCTGGGGCCTGGCTCTCTCCGGCTGGAGGGGCAGCGGGAGGCCCCATGGCTTGGAGGACCCACAGGCTGCCGGAGCTGGGATGGGAGCTGTCACTGCTCCACTCTGTCCCCAAGGGCCTCATGAAGGCGGCTACTTCCTGCTGCCGCCAGTGGATGTGGGCGTTGCCGGGGGGGGGGGCAGCTGGAACCACAGAACCACCGGGGACCCCCACCCCCGCCTTGTCCCACTTCCAACCCCACTCAGGTATTCCCACAGTAGGAAGCCCCCCCCCTCGCCCCCAGGGCCAGCGGGTGTGTTCAGGGTTTCCGTGGCGCGGACCCCGCCCTGCCTTCGAGGGTCCTGTGGGGACACGCCCAGGCTGGACGAGGCAAAAGTGTTCTGGGGGTCTCAGCTTTAGGAGCGAGGTCTCCAAGAGAGGACTGTTGGTGAGGCGGATGGCTCCAGGAAGGAGGGAAGAGCCGGTCCCGGGGAAGATCTGGAGGCAACAGCCAGGGGCTGACACTTGAGCTGGGTATGGAACCCTCGCCGGAAATGCAGCAGGAAGAGGAGGGAGCGGGGTGTTCCAGGCAGACGGGCTGGGGTCAGCAAAGGCCCAGGACGGGCGGGCGGGAGTCTGGGGAGTGTGGCTGTCAGAGGGGAAGGGCGGTGAGTGCCCAGGGCACCAGGCCAGGGGCATTGCACTAGGACGAGGGTGCCAACGAGCCACGAAAGGCCCCAGGCAGAGAGAGAGAGAGAGAGAGAGAGCACAGTGGCCCACTCAGCCTAGAGGGCAGAGCCAAGCTGAGGCAGTCCTCCTGTGGTTCCGCACACGAGGGTGAGCACAGCACCTCCAGCTGACCACACCAACGGGTATCACCCTCTTAAAGTGGCAGAGCCCCGAGGGCTGGCCTGGGGGCGTGCGGTTCTGGGGGGAGGGGGGAACTGCCTGGGCAAAGGGGGAAGAGAGAAGAATGTGCAGGGTGTGCGTGCCCAGGAGGGGAGGAGCTGTCAGACTTGGCCGGGCCCCCAATGTCGGGAACAGTAAGAAGAGCAGCTCCATGGCACTGGCCACCACCCTGTGGAGTCCTCGTGGCTCCCAGCCCAGCCCGCTTTCCCAGAGAGACCTCCCAGGGAGGGTCTCTGTGGACCCTCAGACCCCGGCCTCAACACCCAGAGCCCCGAGCTGCCGGCTGGGACCCAAGCTGGGTGGCACCGAGGGGAGGGACCGCCTCTTCGCCGGGAAGATGCTCACTCACACCGGAGGAAAGCTGGGAGCCATCAGGAGCGAAAGCTCCGTGGGGAACAAGCTAGGGGTCTGATTGCTGAAACTCCAGGGGGCCCCCAATATGCCTCGTGGGCCGCCCCCACCCCCCGTAACCCTTCAGGAACAGCGGGATGGGCTGGAGGGGAGGTGGAGGGGGCTGTGAGGCTGGCCAAGAACAGGAGGCAGAAACGGGACCCTGGCAGGCACATGCCAACCCCGATCATGTGTCTGCAAACAGGTGGTCCACACGGCGACAAGGCACTGCGTGGCCGTCACCTGGGGCCCACCTGCTCCCTGTTGTCAAGGCCGTGTCACCCCACGGGAGGCCCAGCCCTCCTCAGCCTCCCTGTGTCCCCTGCTCAGCGGCCCACGCTCTCCGGGTCCCACCGCAGCAGCCCCTCAGCTGGACCCCACAATCACAGTGTCCTGGCCCCGCCCCCCCAGGCCACCCAGGACATTGATTGGCCTCCCCCACTGCCCTGTGGGCCCCTCTGCAGTTTCCGCTCCCCAGCCAGCCCTCCCCCACCTCTGCCAGCACCCCTGGTCGACAGGCTCCAGCCCCCACACAGCCCCGTGAAGAGCTTCTGACTCGCTCATAGGTTGGTGGGGCCCTACTGTGCGCTGGCGAGGCCTGCCCCTCCCGACGCGGGGGCCACTGGCTGGAGGGACGCGGCGGCAGGCGGCAGCTGGGCTCCTGGCCCGCAGCCCGTGGCTACGCCCATACGGCCATGCCCAGTGCCCCCTTGACCCCCACCAGGGAACTAAGACCTTTCCCAGGCCAGCCCTAGCTACTGCCCTCCCTGAGTGCGGACCTCTGGGGTCCTCCCCCCACCCATAGCACCTTCTTTCCTGTCTCCTGGTCACCCTTCTCAGCTGCCCGGACAGATATCCAGGGTCCCCTGCCCAGACTCCCTGCCACCCCCCTCAGCCTCAGAGAGACTGGGGTCCCAGACCCCCTGTGTAGCAACGGTGCTGGAAGACTTCAGGCCTTTCTCCCAAACCCTGACATTTTGGAGCCCTGTTACGATAGGGCTGGGGATACCAGAGCGGCTTGTATACCTCCTCTGACGGGGAGTTCACCCCTTCGCAACATCACTCTTTGCAATTGTTAGAAAGTTCTCCCCCCGCCCCCTGCGCCCCACGCGGGGGCGTCTCCGCAGCCCCACGGGTCCGGTTACTGGGGGAAGCGGCAGCAACGGTTTTGAAATCCTTCTGAAAAAATGTTTTCCCTTTGTTTTGTTTTATTTAGAAATTTCCCAGATTTTTACCCAGTTAAAGACATGACCACAAGAATGTGTAGCCTGGCGGCGTGACGGGCATAAACAACCCCTCCCCCAAGGCCCAGCCTCCCCACCCCACCCCTGCCCCAAACCGCTGCCCCCCAACTCGGCAGCCAAAAATGCCAAACACGTACAAGAAAACAGACGGCAGTGCGAACAGGGCTAGCCGGGCAAGGGGCACCGACGCGCACACGCATGCACACGCCTGCGCGTACACAAGCACGGGCCTGCGCAAACGTGCCGTGTGTGCGTGCACACGCACACACAATGCACACATAGACGGGTGTGTGTGTGAAAGCGTGCGTGCACACGCACACACAATGCACACATAGACGGGTGTGTGTGTGAAAGCGCGCGTGCACACGCACACACGGCACCGCCTCCCGGGCGTCCCCACAGGCAAACACACTCGTGCCCAGACGTACCTGCCCCTGAGCACGCACACTGCTGGTGCGGGAGCCCTGTCCCTTCCCGGCTGCAGTGGGAAGCGAGCTCCGGGTGAGGTCGCCACGTCATCGCTGGAGGGGGGGGGGATCCTTCCCCAGAGAGGCTCAGCTCCTTGGCTGAGGACACACAGCTTTCAGTTGGGATTAGAACTCCGGCCTTCCTGTGCCAAAGCCCCTCAGCCACTGCCCTGTGGGGCCGAGAAGCACCTGGACAGCTCTGTGCACCGGGGCGGCAGGAGGGTCTCGGAGCCGAGACCGCACCTCCGTGGACCATGCTCGGGAGGACGGCCAGGCTCAGGGAATTTTCTGGCACGGAGACAGGAAGGAGAGGATCTTGGCCTTCCGAAATGTTTACTACATCAGGAAATTAATTCACTACGCACAGGCTCAGCGACGAAGGGTCAACACGCCAGCTAGGGACAGATTGAGTCCAGGCCGGTCAGCCTCTGCCTGGCCGCGAGGCGGGAGGGTGGGGCCCTCAGGTGACACAGGCCGTGAGGTGGAGGGCAGGGTCAGGCAGAGAGGCTCAGGGGCTGCCGCGTGTCGTCCCGCCCTGCCCTGCCCTGCCCTGCCCCGCCCGACCCCGAACCCTCGCAGACCCCGGCCGGCCGGCCCGTGGCTCCAAAGCTGTCCCCTCTGTGACACCACATCGTGAACGTCCCCAAGGCCGGCCACTGACTGGCTGACTCAGGGAGGAGCCTGTGAGGAGACAGGGTGGGGACGGGGACACCCGTGGCACTGACGGTGGCTTCCCCACCAGCCGGGGCGCGTGGCGCTGGGGTTCCTGAAGCACCCCGCACTGGTGCAGGCGGTGGTGGGGGTCCAGGCCAGGGCGGAGGGAGGCCAGCCGTGCTCACACCACGGTCCACAGAATCTCTGGACCCAGAGCTGGGGCTGGAGGGCCGATGGGGCAGGGGTGTAAGCTCACCTCTCTCACACACACACACGCACACACACATAGGGCTGATGGGGCAGGGGTGTAAGCTCACCTCTCACACACACACACACACGCACACACACATAGGGCTGATGGGGCAGGGGTGTAAGCTCACCTCTCACACACACACACACATACACACACATAGGGCCGATGGGGCAGGGGTGTAAGCTCACCTCTCACACACACACACATACACACACACACACACATAGGGCTGATGGGGCAGGGGTGTAAGCTCACCTCACACACACACACACACATACACACACATAGGGCCGATGGGGCAGGGGTGTAAGCTCACCTCTCTCACACACACACACATGCACACACACATAGGGCTGATGGGGCAGGGGTGTAAGCTCACCTCTCTCACACACACACACACGCACACACACATAGGGCTGATGGGGCAGGGGTGTAAGCTCACCTCTCACACACACACACACATACACACACATAGGGCCGATGGGGCAGGGGTGTAAGCTCACCTCTCACACACACACACATACACACACACACACACATAGGGCCGATGGGGCAGGGGTGTAAGCTCACCTCTCACACACACACACATACACACACACACACATAGGGCTGATGGGGCAGGGGTGTAAGCTCACCTCTCACACACACACACATACACACACACACACATAGGGCTGATGGGGCAGGGGTGTAAGCTCACCTCACACACACACACACACACACATAGGGCCGATGGGGCAGGGGTGTAAGCTCACCTCTCTCACACACACACACACACACACACGTAGGGCTGATGGGGCAGGGGTGTAAGCTCACCACACACACACACACGTAGGGCTGATGGGGCAGGGGTGTAAGCTCACCTCACACACACACACACGTAGGGCTGATGGGGCAGGGGTGTAAGCTCACCTCTCACACACACACACACACACACACGTAGGGCTGATGGCAGGGGTGTAAGCTCACCACACACACACACACGTAGGGCTGATGGGGCAGGGGTGTAAGCTCACCTCACACTCACACACACACACACGCACGTAGGGCTGATGTCAGGGGTGTAAGCTCACCTCACACACACACACACACACGTAGGGCTGATGGGGCAGGGGTGTAAGCTCACCTCTCACACACACACACACACACACGTAGGGCTGATGGCAGGGGTGTAAGCTCACCACACACACACACACACACACACACACACGTATGTTTTGTGGCCCGGTGTCTCCCTAACCTCTCTCTTCCCTGCACTGTGACGGGCCTGGCAAACCCAGCCCTGCTCCCTCCACATCCTCCAGGGTGCCCCAGGCTGCCTGGGGGGGGGGCTCAGGAAAGAGGGGGGCAGGCTGCCTTGTATCTGATCCTGAGGAGGCTGTCGGGTTGCCCACGCTGGGCTGGGCTGGCTGATGGGGCAGACCTACCAAGGGGTACAGCTGTGTCCTGCCTGAGTGTAGCTACGCCCGGCTATAACCCGGTCAAGTGGGTCTGAGCTCAGTGGCCAGAGCCAGCGGCAAGGTGCGGGCCGAGGGGCAGGAGTGCCGGCATGAGGCTGGCTCTGGGCCACAGCCTGGCAGCGCCTGGTTGGATCTTTGGCACACAGGCTCCTGCCCAACATCCTTTGCCTCTCCTTGACCAGTGGCTTCCTGTTCTTGCTGGCCCCTACAGCCCACTCGGTCCAGCCCCGAGGGCCCCGCTCTGCCCGGGGAGCTCCGAGCGCAACCTCAATGTCTGGAAACGGCCCAAACCCCAGACCTTGGCCGCAGCCCTGATCTTGGTTTCCACGTGCCAAAGGCCGCAAATGTGGCTGGCACGGGCCAGCCTGCCCCCAACCAGAAGTATCTGAACGTTGAAGAGTCCTTCGCAGGTGAACGAGGGGAGGCGTGTGCGTGGGAAGCAGTCTGCCCCACAAACTCAGCCCACGCCGCACGCCCGAGCCTTTCGCACGGGATGCATGTGGGTCCTCGTGAGCCGGCCAAGGTGGCTGTCCTCAGCCAGAGCGCGGGGCTGTCTCAACCCCGCCCGCCCGCCCGGAGACCTGCCACCCGCCGCCCACGCCTCTCCTCCGCCCCACCCGCCGCCTTCCTGCAGCCAGGCTCCTGGCGCGCGCCAAGCTCTGTGTCACTGCTCGTGGTTTGTCCCTCCGCCCCCGCCGAGGTCCCCTTCCGGCGGGGCGCTCCTCCTCTGCCTGGAGCCGGCTCTGACCCTCACGTGGACACACATGCCTCACCCCTGCCTGTCAGTTCTCCACCTGGCAGCTGTCATGATCCCCCAATGTGACCTTGGGCCTCCGTGCCAAGAACCCTCCTGTGACCCCCCCCCCCCCAGTTCAACCAGAGTCAGATCTGACCTTCCTGGAGCCTCCCACCCGGAGCCTCTTCTCAGCTCCCTGCCCTGTCCCCCCCCCCAGCTGTGGCCCCTGCCCCACCCCAGCAGTCAGCCCTGTCCCGTCCCCCCGCCCCCGGCTGTGGCCCCTGCCCCCCCCCGGCAGTCAGGGGGGAATGTGCTGTGCCCCCACCCCTTCGTGACCCTGTCCCAGAGCAACCCCCCACATTATGAGCCACCCAGACCCTGGGCAGCAGCTTGGAGGAACCCAGCCCACCCTCCCGAGAGCAGAACCCGGCCTGGACTGGCCTCCGGGACCCTCACCTGGGACCCTTGCTCTGCATCCTTCCGACAGGAGCGCCGGGACCCTCGGGAACTCCCGACCACACGGGAATGGCCCCTTTCCAGCTGTCTTTGTCGGAAGGTGTGATTAAACATCCCCAGGCTGCCCTGCCAGCTGGCATGGGACACCCTCATGGGAGTGGCCTCCGGGCACCGATGGGCTGGACCCGCCCTCGGCACAATCCTCTGCCCACTCACCTGCCGGTCACGCCCCTCTTTGCAACACCTGTGCCGAACAGCAGATGTGGCAGCCACAGGGCCAATCTTGCCAGAGGCTGGGGCCAGGTCACCTACCTGGCTATAGTGCCGGCAAGTGCCCACTCACCTCTTCTCCGCCCCCAGCCAGTGCAGGAGCAGGGGGGGAAAGCCACGGGGAAGGGGACTGGGGTCCCTGGGTCAGGTGTGTCTGTCTGACTGCCCACCAAGCTGGCCCGGTCTGGAAGACCTGCGGGAGGCGGGCCTGCGGGGGTCGTGTGGGACAGGGCCCTGCCCATCCGCTCCGGGCCCCTGTGTCCTGCACGCCACCAGCTCTGCTCCCTGCAGAGAGACCTCAGTCCCAGATTCCCTCTGACCCCTCCCAGCCACTACATTAGGGGTCCCCAAACTTTTTTTTTTTTTTTAAAGGTAGAGTCTATTTTATTTATTTATTTATTTATTTATTTATTCGTTTATTTTCTGAAGCTAGAAACGGGGAGAGACAGTCAGACTCCCGCATGCGCCCGACCGGGATCCACCCGGCACGCCCACCAGGGGCGACGCCCTGCCCTCCAGGGGGCGACGCTCTGCCCACCAGGGGGCGATGCTCTGCCCCTCTGGGGCGTCGCTCTGCCGAGACCAGAGCCACTCTAGCGCCTGGGGCAGAGGCCAAGGAGCCATCCCCAGCGCCCGGGTCATCTTTGCTCCAATGGAGCCCTGGCTGCGGGAGGGGAAGAGAGAGACAGAGAAGAAGGAGGGGGTGGGGGTGGAGAAGCAAATGGGCGCTTCTCCTATGTGCCCTGGCCGGGAATTGAACCTGGGTCCCCGCATGCCAGGCCAATGCTCTACCGCTGAGCCACCGGCCAGGGCCGGGTCCCCAAACTTTTTACACAGGGGGCCAGTTCACTGTCCCTCAGACCGTTGGAGGGCCCAACTATAAAAAAATTATGAACAAATCCTTATGCACACTGCACATATCTTATTTTAAAGTAAGAAAATAAAACGGGAACAAATACAATATTTAAAATAAAGAACAAGTAAATTTAAATCAACAAACTGACCAGTATTTCTTTTTTTTTTTTTTTTTTGATTGATGCTTCTTTTTTTTTTTTAAATTTTATTTTTATTTTATTTATTCATTTTTAGAGAGCAGAGAGAGAGACAGAGAGGGAGAGAGAGACAGAGAGAGAGAAGGGGTGAGGAACTGGAAGCATCAACTCCCATATGTGCCTTGACCAGGCAAGCCCAGGGTTTTGAACCGGCGACCTCAGCATTTCCACGTCAACGCTTTATCCACTGCGCCACCACAGGTCAGGCCTGACCAGTATTTCAATGGGAACTATGCTCCTCTCACTGACCACCAATGAAAGAGGTGCCCCTTCTGGAAGTGCAGTGGGGGCCGGATAAATGGCCTCAGGGGGCCGCATGCGGCCCGCGGGCCATAGTTTGGGGACCCCTGCACTACATCTTCCTGCTTGTCTACGGACTCACTAAATCTGGCCCGTCTTCATTTATTTATCCACACATCTAGTGGATACCTACTTGCTGTGTCCCCTACTTGCTGTGTGCCTGTGACTCTGTCCTGGCGTGGAGCCAAGGCTGCCACCCCCCCCTCCACACACCCAGGCACCTGCACACGTGTTTGCCTTGACACAGCCACAAAGAAGCCCGCTCTGAGGACAGCCCTCCCCCAGCCGAGGTGGCCACTGTCCCCGCGTGGCCCAGACAGGTTGCTGCATGAATGTGCGGGACAGGGGCCAGCACCAGGCCTTGTCACCTCAGACGCTGACATCACTGTCTGCTGGGGGCTGCCCGGGGCCAGACAGGAAGCCCGCCCAGCGCTGGTAGCAAGGCCCACCTTCCAACCCCCGAGACTGCGGAACCAGGAGTTGCACCTCGAGGCGGCCAGACCCCAGCTGTACCGCCCCCGGTCCTGCGGCCAGCCTCCGGCAGCCGTTCCCCCAAGTCATGGCCTTGAGGGAGCTGCCTGGACCCACGAGAGCCCCCGAGTCCAGGTTTTGGGGAGCAGTTGACCTTGGACCAGAAGGACAGGAAGGGCTCCTTCCGGATGCTTATAGCCACCAAGTGGAGACTGGCACTGGTGGTGGTGGGGGGACCAGTGACAGAGGCTTCCAGGGCTGTGCTTGCAGCCAGCAGGCTCATGAGACGGCACACAGGGGACAGCGCTGGGGGGCGGACATGGTGGAAGGACCCACGCTCTACAGACGAGAAGTGGGTGGCAGCAGGGTCAGGGTGACCTGACAGGCTGGCGGGGACGGCTGGAGCTGGAGAGAGAGGCTCAGGCCAGCCTCAGAGGAGAATCGGGGTGAAGCATCCAGAAGCTTAGACACTTCGCACCAGAATAGAGCCTCCTGGGGACAATGTCCTGGCAGAGGGTCCCTGGTGCTCAGAGCAGGGTTTGGGGACTCACCCGCCCCCTTCCCTCCCTCGTGGAAGCCCCCTCTGACAGCCACGGCTGGCTAGGTTCACTCCTCTGCCTGCTCCCCACCCCAGAGAGCCAGCTGCTTCTGGCCAGCTGGCCCACCCATGTCCCTTCCTCCAGGAAGTCCATCTTGACCAGTCACTGTCTAGCCATCATGGGTCCCCTTTTGGCTGGCCTAGGAGAGCCTCGGGTTCCACTCAGCACCCTAACTTCCTCTCTGACCACCACGACAGCCGCTCCAGGCCTGGATAGAAGCTGCATGCCGGCCCCAGCCATATCTAACTTGTGGCAAACACAGAATGCCAGAGCCTCTCCCCCACCTCTGTTCCCTTTGTTTCCTGCCTCCACACGGCATACTCCTATTCATCCTTCAAAACCCTACTCAAATGGAATGAGCCCTCAGTACCACAACCACGTAATTTATCACCCAAACCAAGAGTCTTGAAAAGTTAAGAGGGGGCCCGTAAATGCTTATGCTGGGGAAACAGACACAAATGGGACTTATGGCCTTCTAGTTACTGTCCCAAAGATTTTTGTCTCTCTCTCTCTCTAATGCTGTTCAGATAATTCCAGGGGCCTGGGCACCGGCAGCTGGAGCCCAGGGCTACAAGATTCTTTTCCTGGAATGGGCTTCCGGGAAACAGGGTCCCCTGTCTCAGTCATGCTCCATGGGCGGCCCTCACGTTGGCATCTCAGCTTCTGCTTGGGACACCTTGAAAATGCTGAGTTGGAGAGATTCCTGCTTCCCGCTGATGATCACAGCGGTTTCAGCGACCTATTGTCCAGAGGTGCAGGTGAAGGCCACAGGAGTGCTTTCTCGAGGTCAGGAAGAGCCAGGAGAAAGGCCTTTCTCTGCTGGGACCCTAGCCCCTCGGTGCCCCATTGTGTCATGTGAGGCAAGGTCTTGGTGAGGAAGTCCCACGTCCTCAGAAGTGACCGGTGATGGTTCAAAGTCGACCAGCCGCAGATGCAGAGGACAGGGTGAGGCGGCCTTTCCTTGTGCTGGTCAAGGAATGTGTTCAACAAGTGTTCTTGGCAGTGAGCGTCCATTGATCAAACCAAGATGCTACAAAGTCATGATGGCAAGAATAGTAAATGAATGGGTGAACGGACGAGTGGGTGGATGGACAATGCATAGACAGATGGAAAGATGGGAGGATGGACGGTTGGATGGGTGGAAAAATGGATGGGTAGATGGGCAGATGGACAAACAGACTGATGGAAGGATAAGTGGATGAATAGGTGGATGGAAGGAAGGATAATGGATGGATGGGTGGGTGATGGATGGATGGATGGACAGATGCAAGGATGGATGGAAGGACGGATGGTGGATGGATGGATGATGGATAAACAGAGGGACAGAGGATGGATGTGTGTCGACCTGAGGACAGGTGTAGACATGTGAATGGATGGGAAGGGGTGGATGGGAGGTTGTGGGTCCATGGGAGGAGAGACAGACTGTTAGGGGATTAAATAGGTCCTTGAAGAACACTTTCCTTGCTGAAAGGCTGGGCCTGTGAGTCACAGAGAGTGTCGGCAAAGGTGCCCTCCACCCGGTGGCTCTGTGAGTCCCCACTGTGACTTCCAGGGCTGCCCACACCATGTGGCTGCTCCATCCCCAAATAAGGTGGACAAATTCCACTCTGGCAGCCCAGGGAGCAGGAAGCCGGGTGGGGTGGGAGGCCCCGCTCCCGGAGCTGAAGTCAGTTCCTTCTCCTCTAAACAATGGACCTGGCCCGCGCCTTGCCCTTCTCCACCCCACTCCACCCAAGCTGCTCCACCTCCAGTGGGGTGCTGGGCCCTCGCAGCAGGATGCCAGGGGGCTGGGTGGGGGCAGGAGGGCACAGAACACCTAGGTCCTGCACCGCTTGCAAAGCACCTGTTGTGGAAAAGGTGCCACCCCTCCTGGCTGGAGAAGGAACTCATCTCTCTGCAGGAGCATGGGAAAGGGGACAGGTGTCGCCTACCACTCTCCCCATTGGTCAGGACGCTGCTTCGATTCCTTATCGGTGTCTTTCTCCTCGAAAGCAGTCGTTTGAAGGCCCGGCACTGCCCTCTTCTTTTCTTCATTCTTGTCCTGTGGTCATCCACCTCCCCCCACTCCACCCCCTGCCCGCTGCCCACCGTGGCCGGTCTAAACCGTGGTTTGCTCCTGCAGGCCACCAGTTTCCAGAAGAGTAGACAGAATGAGTCAAGCCAACCTCCTCTCCCCC
The DNA here is from genome assembly GCF_036850765.1 of Saccopteryx bilineata. Lineage (NCBI taxonomy): Eukaryota > Metazoa > Chordata > Mammalia > Chiroptera > Emballonuridae > Saccopteryx > Saccopteryx bilineata. Next base: position 406,236,022 of record NC_089490.1, on the reverse strand, counting down.
AGAGGCCGTGGGAGGCTGAGGAGTGCGGAGGGGGAAACTGCGTCCAGCGCCTTGTCCACAGCTTTCCCACCGTGGCTCCCAGGGTCTGACTACCCAGCTGGGAATCTCCAACCTGTGTCAGGGTCAGCAGTGCAGTCCTCTCTGCTGCCCGGGCCACTGTGCCCAGCTGACCTGCTTCCGGAGGCTGTGCCCACAACCCTCCGGAGAGAGTGCCCCGTCACAGGGAATCAGGGACTCGGGACTCCATCCTAACCAGGTGGAGGCCAAGCCACCAGCAGGCTGGGGTCCAGGTACTGACTGGGTCAGCAGAGTGAGAAACCCAAGGACTCCAGGCCCATCCCATGTGCCCAGAACAAGCCAAGGAGACAGGAGTCACAGCAGAGAAACCCTTTCCACTTGTTGCTGCCACCCAGAACACACACACTGCCAGGTCGACACAGCTGACCCCCTGGCCCCGGTCACCTGCAGAGGGCAGCCCTTCCTGCTCCTGTTGAATGACTGAGTGAGTGTCTGGATGGCTGATGGAGGGATCAACCCAGAACACACACACTGCCAGGTCGACACAGCTGCCCCCCTGGCCCCGGTCAGCTGCAGAGGGCAGCCCTTCCTGCTCCTGTTGAATGACTGAGTGAGTGTCTGGATGGCTGATGGAGGGATCAACCCAGAACACACACACTGCCAGGTCGACACAGCTGACCCCCTGGCCCCGGTCACCTGCAGAGGGCAGCCCTTCCTACTCCTGTTGAATGATTGAGTGAGTGTCTGGATGGCTGATGGAGGGATCAACCCATCCCACGCGATGGGACGGGCAGTGCAGACACTGAGTCCAAGGCAGGGAACAGCCTTGCCAGCTCTCCTCCCGTATCTGTGCACACACGCTCACACTCATGTGTGCATCCATGCACACACATTCACACACTCACTCACACATGCATGCACTCATACTCATGCACTCACATGTACCCATACTCCCACGTGCATACTCACACAGCTGCACACTCTCATGTGCATACATGCACTCATGCGTGCACACTCATGCAGTCACATGTGCATACTTGTGCACCCTCATACACTGATGTTGCACACTCACATGTTCACATGTGTGTACACATATGCACACAACACACAGCCATACATTTACATGTGTACACATTCATGACCACTTATATATACTCAGTGTGCACACTCACACACACATTCCTGCATGTGCACACACTCATGCTCACATTTGTGCACACTCATACACGTGTGCAGACTTATCTGTGCACACTCACACACACACTCACACACTCACACACACACACACACACACACACGTGCAGTGGGCCCCCTGTGGTCAAAGCCTCCAGAGCTCTTTCCTTCCTCAGGCCCTCAGTGACCAGGCAGACCGGGAGCCCAGGGCCACAGTGAGCATGCCAGGGTCTCTGCCCTCTGCCAGCAGGGAGCCACACTGCCCCATGGGCACGGTCTCCCACATTTACTAATCTTCTCTGATCCTGACAACCTCAGGGTGAGGGCAGCCACGGGGCCCCCAGGCAGCTCCGAGGACACAGAGGAAGGGTGTCCAAGGCGGAGTCCCAGGGTGACACACCCAATAATACTGGATCCAGAGTGCCCAGACAGCGCAGTGGCCAGCCCCTACCCAGGAGGGTCTCGGCGCCCACCCGGCATCCCTGGCTGTCCTGCCTCAACCAGCCCGCTGGTTGCTAGGATTACCACCAGATTAGCCCAACAAATTTCCAGACCCCGGCTAGGGCGCTCGTGGGCACCATAGAAACCTGGCTGCGTGTGCTGGGCGAGGCTGGTCCCTGGGTGGGGTCCGGCTTCCCTCCCCACCCCCACCCCCGCCAGCTCCATGCCTCCTCCACCACGCAGTGCGCTGCCCAGGAAAGGCTTGCGTTTCCCGAGTCTGCTGTTTTCCAGATATTGGAATGAGAAGGAGTGACCGAATCCCTCTGTGCCTGAAGTAGAAAGTGGGGCATTTTCCTCCCCCGCACCTTTCGCGGGCGCGCGCGCGCACACACCCCTTAACGAGGAAAACAGCGGGGCTGGTTTACCCCGTGGGCCGCAACACACCTTGGAACTTCCCTCCGCGGGCCCAGCCCAAGGGCTGCCTACTCAAGACCCCTCTTCCTGCGCCCCATCACCCCACCCGCGTCTGCTCCGGGCAGAGCACAGGGCAGCCCTGCCAGGAGTCTAGGGCCAGGGGCCAGCCCTTGCGAGTGAGGCGGCCAGGAGACAGGTCCATCAAGGCGAAGGCCGGCCCAAAAAAGAGGTGCCCCTGGCTGGAGTTGGGGGTGGGGCGCGGCCAGCGGCCAGGGCCCGTCCCCTCCCCTGGGCGAGGCCCAGCTCCCTGTGCAGCAGCAGCACTAGTCCACTTTCACAGGTGTTCCAGGCCATCTTGGTGTCCAGCCCAGAGCCCCACCTGTGCCTTCGGAGCCTGCTGCCCGCCCTGTGTCCTCCTCTGCTCCCTGAGGCGACTCCCTTGCTCTTCCAGGTGCTCAGGATGTCCAGGGAGCGTCCGGGGCTCCTCCTGTCCCTCAGCAAAAGTTCTCACTCCGCCTCCCACCCCCGTTCAAGACCGAGCACCGCCCACCTCCTCCTCGGCGCCCTGGCCTCGCCCAGCCCAGCGTGGTCCTGGCCCCACTCAGTCTATGCAAATCCAGGGGGTGGTCCTTTCACACCAGAGTCAGATGCTCCGCTAGCCCCCATCTCAGACGGAACGCCATTTCCTTCTCTGAGTGTCCTGGGCCCTCGTCGTGCCAGGTCCCGGGGCCTCTCGGAAAGCCCCCCACACCGTCCCTCCTTGTTTGTGCTGCCTCACCACACTGCCCTGTCACCACCCCAGAGACACCGCACCGCTGCCCAGTGGTACCTTGGCATCTGACGCTCCTGCCCCTGCCTTTTCTCCCCAGAAGTCCCTGCGGGTACTTGGATGGATGTATGGATGGATGGGTGGGTGGGTGGACGGGTGGGTGGATAGCTGGGTGGACGGGTGGGTGGATGAAGGATGATTGATGGACAGATATAGAGACAGATGGACAGATGGGTGGGTGGGGTGGATGGACGGATGCATTCTGCTCCATCCTCTTACCTCTACCCTTCCATTTCCACCATGTCCAGCTTCCTTCTCTTCCGCCGTGCACCTGCCATGACTTCTTATCCTCCAGGAGCTGCCCACGGTTGGCTACTCAGACCTCTCTCTTTAACTGCCCACCTTCACATACACACATAGCACCCAACCCTTCAGAGGACACCGATTTATCCCCTTCCCTTTTCCAGCCCCTCAGGTTTTCCAAAGATAAAGACCCAAGCGCTCACGGAGATGGGGTCTGCCCAGCTGCAGCCCCGCCCCCTGCAGGCCCCGCCCCCTGCAGGCCCCGCCCCTCGCTGAGCTCTCACACGTGCTCTGTCCTCTGCACCCGCAGGTCCCTGCTGCCCTGTCCTGGGCCGTCCGGTGTCTCTCAGAGCAGGGGCAGGGCCGGCGGTGGCCTGGGCTGCCACACGGCTGGGGCCTCCTCACAGACTCTCCCGCCCCCCACCACCACTCCCCACCACCCTCCCCGGTTACATCCCCAACAGAGAGTCCAGTATTGGGAAAGACCGGATGCTGCCAGCGCGCGCCCATGCAGGACGCGATCGTGCGGATGAGAGAAGTGAGGGGCGATGGGGCAGGTTCATCGGCCTCTTGTTGCCGCCGCTCTTCCAAAACCTGGGGAGCCCATCCCTCCCACCCCCTCAATTGGCACCCCTTTCACTCTGCCTCTGACCTGGAGTGGGTTCCCCTCCCCCTCCCCTTAGGACGGGTCCACACCTGGGTGCCAGGGGCTCGGTCAGGGAGGCTGCAGGGTCGCGGGGTGCCCGCTGCACACCGGCCCCCTCCGGTGCTGTCTCAGCCCCACCACTTTGTGGGTTCACCAACCACGGGGAGGGGACAGTCCGGGAGGTCCTTGAGTGGGATGAAGGGTCCTGCTAAGAGGCCATGACTCTGGTAGAAGAGGAAGGAGGACACCTGAGGCCCTGGGGCTCCACCATGGCCCTGTCTGTGTGGCCACTGGCCTCGACTCCAGCCAGGAGGAGATCCCTCAGCAAGGGACCTCAGGAACCCAGGCCCCTGGGAGAGGGAGGGGAAGAGGGGCGAGGCTGAGTCATGGAGGGGCTGGCCCCCAGATCCGCCGCCCCTGCTGAGAGTCCTGGAGGTCTCTCCTGCTCAGGCCCACCTGGCCCTGGACGGAGTTCCTGTCCTCCCCAGCACTGACCCGTGGCTTGGGGAGGGTTGGAGCCTGGCTGGGTGGCTCCTTCAGCATTCCCGGGGGGTGAGGGGACGGTGCCAGCCCGGGGCCTGGGCACACAGGTCATTATGGCCCCCGGCCCCCCTCCCCCCCCCAAGGAGCTCCTGGCCCACGGGGCTGCCGCCTCTGCAGAGAATGTAACCGTGATGCCTGTTATGCAAGGAACGGCCCAGGGCCCCAGGGCCAGGGCTGAGTGGGGTCATTTTTATTATTATTATTATTATTATTATTAAAAAGCAAAACTTAAACCAAGAAAACAAAGTGATTAAGTTTCTCCTCGAAACAGTAGGCCTCGCAAAGCCGGGAGAGCACCCAGCTCACCCCCCCCCCCCCCACTGCAGGAAAACAGACGAGTCACCGACACAAACAGGAAGCAGCTGCTTTCCCCCACACCTGTGGGCCGGCTGGAGTCCCCAGGGCACCAGCCACGACACATCGCCTGGAGCCAGGGCTTCAGCGGGATGGGCAGTCCAGGTCCTCAGGGACAGTGCCCGGCGGGACCCCCGCAGTTCGGGGAGCCCAGGATGTATCTTAGCAGGACGGGACTCATGGCTCACAGCCTGCCCACCACTGTGGGGGTGCAGTTACCCCACGTGGGCTGCTGAGAGCCGCCCAGGTGCATGTGAGTTTGAAAGGGGGCTCCTGGGGCAGGGGGCAGGGGGCAGGAGAGGCAGGGCAGGGGTTGCAGGGTCCAGGGCAAGTGGGCCAGGGTCTGTGAGCAGCTGGCCCCCACCCCAGCCCCACCTCCCTGCCTGTTGTCCCACGGCTGGACTCGATCCTGGGCCAGGAGGAGGTCCTGGCCCACGGTCCCCAGCCCTGGGGTCCTAACGGGGCCTTCCGGAGCCCTGCCTGGAAGGACAGGCTGGGACTGGGCCCAGAGGGCGGCCCAGAGGAGGCTCGGAGCCGATGTGTGTGCAGTTGGGAGTACGTCGACTTGGCCGGGACCAGCAGGATGTCACCCCCCCCCCCAAAAGGAGGCTCCTGCTTGACATGGAGGGGAGACGACTGGGGTCTCAGGAGGAGAGCAGGGTCAGCGGCTAGCAGGCAACTGTCCGTCTTGGGCAGGAGTGAGTCCCCCATCGGTGGGAGTGTGCAAAGAACAGCTCACACAGAGAGGCCTGGGCAGAGTGGACAGGGCAGGCTAGGCTCTGTAGGGACTACCTTGTAAGTCCCCCACAACCCCTCTTGAAGCCCCATGGAGGCAGGGGCTGGGGTCATCCTCCGTGGGGACAACAGTCTAGATGGTGGTGCTGTAGCCGCACTCAACCCTCAAGGTGGGGTGGGGGTTCCAGGGGGGCAGTGGGGGAGGGGATTCGGCCCTGCATGGTTGCAGCCCTCGAGACAGGCTCTGGGGCTGGGGCTGGTCTGGGTCGGGGCTGGGGCTGGGTCGGGGCTGGGGCTGGGTCTGGTCTGGGGCTGGGTCGAGGCTGGCCCCCTGGGAGTGTGGAAGGTCAGGCACACCTTGGTCCCTGCTTACTTCAGTCCAAGGTTAGTTTTTTTTTTTGTTTTTTTTTTTGTTTGTTTTTTTTCATTTTTCTGAAGCTGGAAACAGGGAGAGACAGTCAGACAGACTCCCGCATGCGCCCGACCGGGATCCACCCGGCACGCCCACCAGGGGCGACGCTCTGCCCACCAGGGGGCGATGCTCTGCCCATCCTGGGCGTCGCCATGTTGCGACCAGAGCCACTCTAGCGCCTGAGGCAGAGGCCACAGAGCCATCCCCAGCGCCCGGGCCATCTTTGCTCCAGTGGAGCCTTGGCTGCGGGAGGGGAAGAGAGAGACAGAGAGGAAAGTGCGGCGGGGGGGTGGAGAAGCAAATGGGCGCTTCTCCTGTGTGCCCTGGCCGGGAATCGAACCCGGGTCCTCCGCACGCTAGGCCGACGCTCTACCGCTGAGCCAACCGGCCAGGGCTTCAGTCCAAGGTTAAAAACAGGCCCTGGCCAGTTGGCTTAGTGGTAGAGCGTCGACCCAGCATGTGGAAGTCTTGGGTTTGATCCCCAGTCAGGGCACCATGGCTCAATTGATTCAAGCATGTTGGCCCCACACGCTGAAGATGGCTCTGTGGAGCCTCTGTCTCAGGCACTAAAAATAGCTGAGTTGTGAGCACGACCCCAGATGGGCAGAGCATTGGCCCCAGACAAGGGTTACCAGGTAGATCCCAGTCAGGGTGCATGCAGGAGTCTGTCTCACTATCTCCCCTTCTCTCACTTAAAAAACAACAACAAAGGCTGCAGTGATGAGAGATTCGGGGCCTCAAGCCTCAGTGGACAAGCCCTGCTGGTAACTGAGAGCAAGTCCCCCTGGCTGGACAGCGGGCTCCGCGGATCCTCCCGACAGGTCAGGCGTCATCACGACAGCCCATGCGCCCGGAGCACCGCGCTGCTGGTTAATATGCAGGAGACTGCACCCAGGACCGACTTCCCACTCCCAATCTCGGGGCCGGGGCAACTGCGGGCTCCCTGGGTTGGGAACCCTGACTTTATGTTGGTGACATTGGGACGAGAAGGGTCTCCCTGAGCCAGATTCCAGACACGGGTGTCTTGAAAACCAGGGTTAAACGAGAGCGGCCCAGACGGGAGACGGTGCTCCAGGGACTCCGCCATGAGAAGCTCCCGGTGGACGCGTCGAGACGGGGCCGCCGTTCAGTGGGGGACACGCGCGGTCAGGTCGCGCAGTGGACCCCGCTTTTCCACCAGGAGGGTGGGGACCGCGGGGAAAAAGAATCAGACGTTTAAGATGAATGCCTGGGACCCCAGAAGCGCTTCCCACAGAGGGACAGGGGAGGCATCGTCCTGGGATCACTCGTTAGGAAGGGGACATGAAATGAGAGAGTGAAAAAAACCTGACGTAAATGTTCAGCCACTGAGACCGGGAAGCGACCAGGCCGCCCTCCAGCCGGCGCGGGATAAATACACCGGGGTCCGCCCCGACTGGGCGTTCAGTGATAGAGGCTGAGCCATCGGGTCATGGAGAGACGCGGAGGAAACTTAAGTGCCTATCAGGTGAATGAGCCAGTCTGGGAAGGCCACCTCCTGTGTGATACCAGCTCCGCGAGGTTGTGGCAGAGGCAGAGCTCTGGAAACGGGGAGCAGGTCAGTGGGACTGGGGAGCAGGGAGGGGAGGGAGGACGGACAGGTGGCGTGCAGAGGACTTTTAGGGCCGTGAAACGATCATGTTAGAGTCGTGTCCCTATGTTGTCCTTTCTGTCCAAACTCACAGACTGGACAACGCCAACAGTGACCCTGATAAACCCTGTACTTTATTTAGTTAAAAAGGATGTGTCATGGCCCTGGCCGGTGACCAGTGGATAGAGTGTCGGCCCAGTGTATGGATATCCCAGGTTTTATTCCTGCTCAGGGCAGACAGGAGAAGCAACCATCTGCTTCTCTTCCTCCTCCTCCTCCCCTTCTCTCCCTCTTTCCCTCCTTCAGCCAGTGGCTCAATTGGTTGGAGCACATCAGCCTCAGGTGCTAAAAATAGCTTGGTTGATTCAAGTATTGGCCCCAGATGGGGTTGCTGGGTGGATCTCGACCAGGGTGCATGTGGGAGTCTGCCTCACTATCTTCCCCTTCTCTCACCTAAAAAAAAAAAAAAATGATGTATCCGAGTTGGTGCATTAATTCTGACAAATGTACAACAGCCGTGAAGGATGCTGACGCAGGGAACACTGTGTATGTGCGCATGTGACTTTTCCACAAACCTGAACTGGTCTGACCCTCACCCTGCCTGTCACAGCCGCCGCCAAGTCTGTGTACAGAGAACAGACTGCTTGCCAGGCCCAGCATGTGTGAGCCCTGTGCTTCTACGGTCTGTCCTACGCACAGGGAAACTGAGGCCCGGAAAGGCAAGCCAGCCTTTGAACCCAGAGCCGAGTGCTCCCAACCCCAGGCTTTGTGACTTCCGTTCTCCATCGGCATCACCTCCAGGGGCCCTGACGACTCTAGAAACTCCACGGAGGGGTCCCCATGGGCCCCTGCTGGCGTGCAGTGGCACCTCCAGGATTTACCGTGTCGGAAGCTACAGCGAAGAGGTGAACACCTTTTTCATCTTTAAAGTTTTAGAAATCTGACAGGCATGTGCGGTGAATTTTAACACCGCCACAAGAAGATGCCGCACAGTGCCATAGATTATTATTACCCCAAATTACTATGCTCTTCAGAACAAAACCAGTTTAGTGAGAAGGGGCGGCACGGCCCCAGCCTCCGCACATCCCTGCGGCTCGCTGGGAGGCCACGCCTGCCCTCGGACCGTGGTGGCGCCGCGTGGACAGGCACGGGGGACACAGACTCTCTCAGGTGCTGTCGCGTCTAACCCAGCAGTGCAGCCTGACCAGCGGTGGCGCAGCAGGTGGAGTGTCGGCCTGGGATGCTGAGGACCCAGGTTCGAAACCCTGAGGTCGCCAGCCGGAGCGCAGGCTCATCCAGCTTGAGCGCGACGGGGTCGCTGGCTTGAGCGTGGGGTCATAGATATGACCCCATGGTCGCTGCCTGGAGCCCAAGGTCGCTGGCTTGAGCAAGGGATCACTGGCTCGACTGGAGCCCCAGGGTCAAGGCACGTATGAGAAAGCAATCAGTGAACAACTAAGGTGCCGCAATGAAGAATCGATGCTTCTCATCTCTCTCCCTTCCTGTCTGTCTGTCTCTTTCTCTAAAAAACAAACAAACAACCTACCAGTCCAGAAGATGAGGAACCCAGGACAGGTAAATGCACCCTGGCACCCCAGGTCAGGATCAAAAACCTGGAGCTGAGACAGAGGCCTCGCTCCGTCCCTTAATTGTCCCAGATCTGTGACAGCCCTGGGGAGACCCGGGGACTCTCTGCGTGTCCACGACTTGTCTGTCAATCCAAAGTTATTCCAAAACAAAAGGGTTACTGGAGGAAAAAGTCACTGGGCAATCGGGGACATTGCCCTGAGGGAGGCACACCTTCCGCGGGCTCAGGCTCCCCGTCACCAGGACGCCAAAGCTGAGGACGTTCTTTAAAAGTCCCATCAGGCTCACCGTCGGAAAGGTCTCCACGCTGAGTGGACGGGTGCAAGTTTCCCTGAGTTCTCCTTTTTCGCTTGCGCAGTCAGATGCGGTCGCCGATAGGAGCCGTCGCTGTCTCCCTGAGGTGATACCGTTGGGTCGTTCCAGAAAACACCCAGCGAGTGTCGTCAGTGGCTTGTGCCCACGGCCGGCCGGGCTTGCCAGCTCTGAGACGCCGCGGCTCTGCTCCTCGCACAGACCGCTACAGAGAGACGCACGCCAGGGTCCGGATTCCGGGGAGTGCGTCAAGTCCTCTGCTCCCTCGGGGACATGCTGGGCACCAGCTTCTCCACGCGGAGACCCGTGTGCCGGGAGGCTCTCGTCCTAGCCCCACCCTGACCCCAAAACCAAAGTTCCCTTTGAAAAGGGTCCTGATGGGGCAGCTGTCCCAGGCTCCTCTTAGACCTTCCTGTAAGGTATTCTCCCGCCGAGGAAGAAGGAAGGGCGTAGTCACCCAACGTGGAACAGCAAAAGCTTTATCTAGTAGAGCGCATCCCGGACGAGGTCCTCTGGTCCAGCAGACAGGGGCCAGAGAAGTCGCAGGGATTCTCCCGCTTGGGGGTGATTTATAAGGTCAGTAGGGTGATGGCTAAGTTGATATGACGTGGCGAAATGTCATTGGCTGACAGATGGTCGTTCTTTTTTAAAGGGCTCTAAGCTGGGTTTTTTTGGCGCACATGGGTATGGGCGGTTCCAGCCGAAGTTCCGGGGCCTGGTTCCTCACGTGACCTTCCCCCACTGCCCACCGACCTCACATTCCGACCTTTCATGTTAGATAGGGGCGCCGCTGTTCGTGGGGCTACTTCCTACTGGTGAGGGGCGTCGTGGGGAGGGGAGGTCGGAGGGTGGGGGCTCTGAGGGGAGTCGCGTATATGGGTGTAGGAGCATCTGTTTCTTTCTCGTGACTCGAGAAACTTTGCTGATGCAGTTCCGTAAGGATTTAAAAAAGGGGAGCAAAGATGAGTAATGTGCCGATAACTAGAAGAGGACCTAGGGTAGGGGCAGCCCAGGTGAGGATGGGTGGCTGCCACCAGGAGTCAAGCAGGTTGTAGGAGGAGAGGTCCTTGCGCAGTTTCTCCTGCAGACGGTGGAGGACATTGAAGTGTTCTTCCATCAGGCCAGTCTCACTGAACGGCATGGCTCCCTGCTTCAGCTCACTCTGGCGGCAGGTTCCCGGTGGGAGGGGTCGGAGCAACAGGGGGATCTGCAGGGCCCTACCTTTCAGTGAGCCGGAGATGGGTGGGGCCCAGTGGTTCCGACTGCCAGCGGTCCTGCATGGGGGCAAGCTTGAGGCGAGAGACATGATACCAAGGTGTTTGCCCTAGGAGCTTAGCTGCAGTAGGAGTAGTCACTATTTCCGTATGGGGTCCCGTCCACCTGGGCTGTAGGGAGCCAGGCTGGAGCTCCCTTAGAACGCTGTCGCCTGGTTGGAGGGGGACCGCTGGGTGTGCTTCATCTGGACCCCCCCCCCCTGGGAGGAAGGGCCCGGTACGCGTGTTCCCTGAGAAGATGGCGGAGTAAAGACAGAAAGGGGGTAGGTGGCAAGAGGAGGGGTGTTTGGCTAAGAGAGAAAACTTGGGAATTCAGTGCTGAAAGAAGCCTATTAGACTGAGGAAAGAGACTCTGAAGGAGTGTGAGAAAGGGGATTCCGTCCAAACTGCATGTCAGGTGGCGTGCGAAGGGGAAGAGAAGGGGTCCCACCCACTCCCGTAACCGAGACCTGTGAGGGAACTAGAGGTCCAGAATGTGGTGGTAAAACAGAAGGTAGCCCCCGTGTCCACAGGAAGTGAGATGGACTTACCCGCTACCTGCAGTATTACCCTGGGCTCGGCGAGGGTGATGGGGTCTTCGAGTCCGGGCCGCGTCAGTCGTCCATGAGGCCGAGGAGTTCAAGCGATGGGCCCGCCTGGCTGGCCTGGCCTCCCATTAGGGGGGCTTGTCCTCCACGTAGAGGCGCTGAGGAAGAGCCTGTTGCCCAAAACGGGCAATCGCTCCGCCAGTGACCACGCTGCTTGCAGTCAAGGCAGGGCTCAGTGGGCGGCCACGGGCAAGGGCACTGTCGGGCCCAGTGACCCTCTCTGTGGCGTGGACAGACTTGGGTCAGGCACCTCCTGGGCCTTGCCCCTGTTGCTCTGCCGGCCTCAGGGCTGCCACAAGAGCCTGGGTTTGGAGCGTCACCTTCTGCTGCATGCGGGCCTGGCGACCAGCCTCGGCCTTTTCCTACTAGCCACGACCATTAAAAACTGTAAATGCCATGTTCACAGGTCCCGGATAGGGGTTTGGGGGCTGAGATTAAGAGAAGGGGGGCTCCTGGGGAGCCTGGTGCCCAGATCCGGCCGGAAACGCCGGAGCCAGAGGCAGGACAGGGCCAGGCCTTCCTGCAAGAAGACCGGGGTTGGGCCGTGGGGTCAGGAGCCCTGCAAATCTGGGTGAGGGCCAATGGCTGGCAGAGGAGGGCCTGACAGGGGAGGGGCTTAAGAACACAGCGGAGAAGGGAGGGGCCCCTGGCTAGCCGGGGAGGGGGCTTCCTGGAGGGAAGAGACCTGAGCGAAGAGGTCCGCAGAGGGACCAGAGGGGGGCGCCTCCCCGGGGTTCGGGCAGGAGGGGGAGAGAGCTGGGGGTCCGGTGAAGGAGGAAGGATCAGGAGTGGAGGGTTTACGTGAGGTTTCTCTGGCCAAGAATGGGCCTGCGCCGTGGAGCAGCCGGCACAGAGATTAGGACGGGAGCGCGTATAACTAGAAGCCCTGGATGTAAGGGATCTCCAACCAGTTCCCAGTTCCTTGGCAATAGTTAAATTGGTGAGGGTGTTAAAATCAAAAGTCCCCTCAGGAGGCCACCTGGTTCGATTATCCAGTGGGTTCTGAGGCCTGGCCACAGCGGAGGAGAAGATCAGTTTTTTCTTCTTTAGGGAGGGAGAGATTCCGGATAAGGCAACTCCAGAGTGTTTTTGAGTCAGGTTTAGATTCCTGGGCCTCTATGGCCGCCCTCAGCCCTCGGAGTGGTCAGAGATGAGAATCGGCGTCCCGCAACTCAAGCTCTGGCCACCGGATGGTTAGGTAGAGTAGGAGTGTTTGTGACATCTCCACGGGCACACATGCACTCAGAATGGATAAGAGGTCCCTGATGCAGCTGCAGTTACAGACAGGGAGTCTCGGCAGAAAGAGCTGAGGGGAGGCTGGAGGCAGGGGACTTACCGCACCATGTGCCCAAGTGGGTGGGAGGTCGGAGGTCCTGGTTCTTCCTCGGAAGGGAAGGGGAGAGGAGCAGCCCCAGTGGGCTTCAAGCTCCTCCCGGGTTTCGGCACCAAATATGAGGTACTTTCCCCGCCGAGGAAGAAGGAATGTGAGGTCAGTGGGCAGTGGGGGAAGGTCACGTGAGGAACCAGGCCCGGGAACTTTGGCTGGAACTGACCACACCCATGCCCGCCACAAAGAAACAGCCCAGGAGCCCTCTGAAAAAGAACGACCGTCTGTCAGCCAATGAAATTTCGCCACGTCATATCAACTCGCCATCACCCTACCGACCCTATAAATTACCACCACCCCAGCGGAAGAATCTGCGCAGCTTCTCTGGCCCCTGTTTCCCAGACCAGAGAACCTCGTTCAGGGTGCGCTCTACTAAATAAAGCTTTTGCTGTTCCACATCTGGTGGCTACGCCCTTCCTTCTTCCTTGACAGGGAGAGTACCTTACACTTCCCTCTTCTCTGTCCCCTCTCCCTCCTTCTGGTTCAATTACCCTGCATAGTCAAGGCTTTCTCTGAGTCTCTCCTCCTCCAGGAAGTCCTCCTTGACCAGCTGGTTGAAAGGGACCCACTTCCTGGAGCCCCGGGTCCCTTCCTTTACCACCCCATGTGTTCTTGTGTCCCCAGACTAGGGTGTGAACTTGTTGGGGGGCGGAGCTCCCCCATACCCCCATAGGACAGTCTCCCATCATTGGGACAGTCTCCCATCATTGGGACGGGAAGTTCCTCCTGAGCCCTTTCCCACAGCCCATGGCCGCCCTGCGTGCCCCGTTCTCCAGCCTGGCAGTGGCCGCCCCCTTTGGTTCTGGGAATTCTCCCGACCCCCTGGTGACCCGCCGAGAGCTAATCACAAGCAGAGGGTGGTGGGAGCAGGCAGTCCTCGGTTCTCCATGGGCCCTGCCCCAGGTTTCTTCTCTCGTGCACAAAGCCTCAGTCATAGACTTCCTAGAATGTCACAAGGAATTAGACCTGACATCCAGCCAGGGCGAGGCGTTTCCATGGGACTTGAGGTGGCAGGAATGACCCCGATTAAGAGACCTGAGTCCCCAGGCCTGCCTCTCCCCAGGGGGATGCCTGCATAGGGAAGGCCCGGGCCGGGGAGGGTGTTGCATGCTCCAGGCAGGCCCCACCGAAAAGCAGCCCCTGTTCTGTGCGAGGGGCTGGAGTCCAGCTGTGCCTGGATCTGGCTCTCACCAGAGCAGGCCCCGCCCACATCCCTAGGCCCCGCCCACATCCCTAGGCTTAGCCCATCACTCACGGGACTAGAGCACGCAGAAGGCCTGCCTGCCCCTCATCGCGGAGCTGCAGGGAGTCACCGAGACACCCTGGCAGGCACGGGGGACTCGGACTGCATTAGGCACCAAGGTGGGGGCCCCGGGCCCTGGGCCCTGGTGGGAGCACCTCACTCCAGCAGAGGAAGCAGACTTGGCCGGACCGGGGGTCTGGCCCTGGGGGCCTGCCTGGTGGAGGTGTTGCTCATTTTCGGTCACTTCTGCTTCCATCCTCCTGCCCCCAGCAGCTGGCCCCGCGGAGGAGACCTGCCTGTCCGGCAGCACAGAGAAGGAAGCCTGGACCCAGGGGCAAGGCCTCCGTCCATCTCTGCCCCTCCACCCAGCTCCCACCAGTGTTCCCGGGGCCCTGAGCCTGAGAGACGCTCGGGACAGTGGAGCTGGAGGGACAGGGAGCCACGTCCCGGGATGTCGGGAACGTGCAGGAGGGCTGAACTAACAGCCCCGGCCTCTGCGTCCGGTGAGCTCGGGCAGTGTGGCCGCAGACGGGCTGGGGCTGCCGGGGAAGGTGGGTCGGCAGCAGGTTCTGCTCACCGCTGCCTCCCTGCTGGGGGATGTCCCGCAGGAGGGGAAGTGGGACCAGACCCCACGGGAGGCTGGAGCTTCGACTCCCCTCACCCCTGCCCCACCCTGCACCGCCTATCACACAAGCCTGCAGGTCTGCCCTGGGGGTGCAGGGAGATGGAAGCCCCGGGCCTGGGCAGAGCTGCCCCCCCTGCTGGGGGGCGGGAACAGAGGGAAGCTGCCGCCCGCTTGCAGCTCGTGGGGGTGGGGAGCCCGTGAGTCGGAGACCGCCCTGGGCAGGGTGGATTCAGCAGCCGCCCGCCCGTGAGCCCTGTCATTCTCCGCGGCCCGTCATTATGTAATCGGCTCGTTAAACGCCGTGTGAGTCGTCCGTCTCTCCCTCCAGACGGCGAGCTCCCGGGGCAGGCGGCTTGCCAGCAGACAGGGCCGTGCCAAGAAGCTGTGCCATCCCCGTGGCGTGACCACCTGTGAACTAGGGGACAGGCTCCACCTCCGAGGATGAGACGGCGCAGGTGCACACAGCAGGGGACGCAGAGTGACCCCCGCCCCTGTCAGCGGAAAGGTCCGGGCGAAGGCCGGCTTTGGAGTAGTAAGACCGGCCCGAGTCGGGAGTCCCCCGGGGAAGAGGGACGATGGGGGTTTTCGATACCCAGCATGCCGGCTCCGCTTGGGCAGCTCCGTGGCGAAGGATCTCGTTGGTGGAGACGGGAGGCCCGGAGGGAAGCCATGTTTGACACGTGAAGAGATGAGGGTGCCCGTGGGTAAACCGAGCAGGGCGTGGGTCCGTGCTCCTGCCCTTGGGACTCCCCGTGTGTGAGTCTCCGGGGTCACGCGTCCTCACTGAGCTGTGGGCGTGGAGGCCCCCGCCCGGCGGAGAAGTCCGAGGGTGGGATGGAGAGGAGATGCCCAGGCCGGGACACAGCACACCAGCACGAAAGGAAAGGGAGACCCCCGAACCTACCCCCCAAAAGATGAACAAGGAAACTGGGCCTGCGGCCACAGCAGCTGAGAGGAAAGCCTACCAGCGGACTCGTGAGATGCGTTCCGTGGTCTGCGCTTCTCCGCGCGCGGGGTCCTGGGGAGACGCCTGTGACGAGGACTGAGCCCCTCGGTTCTCCTTACCCAGTGCGCTGTTTTCTCCTTTCAAGACCTTCTTTGGCCCTGGCTGGTTGGCTCAGTGGTACAGCGTTGGCCCAGCATGTGGATGTCCCGGGTTCAATGCCCAGTCAGGGCACACAGCAGAGGCAACCGTCTGCTTCTCCCCCTTCTTTCTCCCTCCTCTCTCTCTCTCTCTATCTCTCTCCCCCCCCCCTTCCGCAAGCCATGGCTCAATTGGTTTGAGTGTATTATCCCTGGGCTCCGAGGATGGCTCCATGGAGCCCTCGCCTCAGGCACTAAAAGTAGCTCAGTTGTGAGCATGGCCCCAGATAGGCAGATCATCGGCCCTAGACGCAGGCTGCCGGGAGAGTCCCAGTCAGGGCGCACGCGGGAGTCTGTCTCTCTATCTCTCCTCTTCTCATTTGGAAAAGAAGGGAAAAAAAAAAAAAGATCTTCATCATTTTGACCTGATGAGTTCAGGCATGATTTCCTTACCATTGATCCTATTTGGGTTTTGCTGAACTTCTTGAATCCGGAAGTTCATATTCTCACTCAGTTTGGGATGTTTCCAATCATTATTATTTTTTTTCATCTTTTTCTTCCCCATTCCCTCTCTCCTCCCTTGTAGGACCCCCCGCCATTACCCATATATTAAACCTATTACAGGTAATGCCGTTCATATGACCTTGACTCTCTGTTCCTCCTTTTTTTTTTCTTTCTTTTTTTTTTTCCAGTGAGAGGAGGGGAAATAGAAAGACAGACTCCCACATGTGCCCTAACTGGGATCCACCTGGCAACCCCTGTCTGGGGCTCTGTTTCTCTTTAAAAATCTTTTCTTTTCTTCGCTCTCTCTCTCTTGTTCACATTGGATGACATCTAGCGATCTATTTTCAAGTTGACAGACTCTCTTCACCTTCTACCTTCTACTCACTCAAAGCACCGAGTCATTTTTCTTTTTTACATCACTCTGTGTTTCGGTTCTAAATATCCATTTCGATAGTTTTACTATCTTCTCTTCGTCTGCTGAAATTCCCTATCTTTTCATTCATTGTGAATGTGTTTTCCTTTATCTTCACGGGTGCCATTTTCATAGCTCTTTGAAAGTCCTCCACTGATCATCCCGAGAATTGAACCACCTCGGAATTAGATTCAGTTTAACCGTCCTCTCCCTGTGAGAGGAAGACGTATGCTCCCTGGCCCTCCCCGTGTGTCCTGGGGTCTGGGATTGTACCCCGGATGTTGTGACAGTTCTATGGTGGAGACTGGTGTCTGGGATTGTACCCCGGACGTAGTGAATGTCTCAGGGTGGAGACTGGGGTCTGGGATTGTACCCCTGGACGTTGTGAATGTCTCAGGGTGGAGACTGGGGTCTGGGATTGTACCCCGGACGTTGTGAATGTCTCAGGGTGGAGACTGGGGTCTGGGGTTGTACCCCGGACGTTGTGAGTGTCTCAGGGTGGAGACTGGGGTCTGGGATTGTACCCCGGATGTTGTGAATGTCTCAGGGTGGAGACTGGGGTCTGGGATTGTACTCCCGGATGTTGTGAGTGTCTCAGGGTGGAGACTGGGGTCTGGGATTGTACCCCGGATGTTGTGAATGTCTCAGGGTGGAGACTGGGGTCTGGGATTGTACCCTGGATGTTGTGAATGTCTCAGGGTGGAGACTGGGGTCTGGGATTGTACCCTGGATGTTGTGAATGTCTCAGGGTGGAGACTGGGGTCTGAGATTGTACCCCGGACGTTGTGAGTGTCTCAGGGTGGAGACTGGGGTCTGGGATTGCACCCCGGACGTTGTGAGTGTCTCAGGGTGGAGACTGGGGTCTGGGATTGTACCCCGGATGTTGTGAATGTCTCAGGGTGGAGACTGGGGTCTGAGATTGTACCCCGGACGTTGTGAATGTCTCAGGGTGGAGACTGGGGTCTGGGATTGTACCCCGGACGTTGTGAATGTCTCAGGGTGGAGACTGGGGTCTGGGATTGTACTCCCGGACGTTGTGAGTGTCTCAGGGTGGAGACTGGGGTCTGGGATTGTACCCCGGATGTTGTGAATGTCTCAGGGTGGAGACTGGGGTCTGGAATTGTACCCCAGATGTTGTGAATGTCTCAGGGTGGAGACTGGGGTCTGGGATTGTACCCCGGATGTTGTGACGGTTTCATGGTGGAGACTGGGGTCTGGGGTTGTACCCCGGACGTTGTGAATGTCTCAGGGCGGAGACTGGGGTCTGGGATTGTACCCCAGATGTTGTGATGGTTTCATGGTGGAGACTGGAGTCTGGGGTTGTACCCTGGACATTGTGAATGTCTCAGGGTGGAGACTGCGGTCTGGGATTGTACTCCCGGACGTTGTGAGTGTCTCAGGGTGGAGACTGGGGTCTGGGATTGTACCCCGGATGTTGTGAATGTCTCAGGGTGGAGACTGGGGTCTGGAATTGTACCCCAGATGTTGTGAATGTCTCAGGGTGGAGACTGGGGTCTGGGATTGTACCCCGGATGTTGTGACGGTTTCATGGTGGAGACTGGGGTCTGGGGTTGTACCCCGGACGTTGTGAATGTCTCAGGGCGGAGACTGGGGTCTGGGATTGTACCCCGGATGTTGTGATGGTTTCATGGTGGAGACTGGAGTCTGGGGTTGTACCCTGGACATTGTGAATGTCTCAGGGTGGAGACTGGGGTCTGGAATTGTACCCCAGATGTTGTGAATGTCTCAGGGTGGAGACTGGGGTCTGGGATTGTACCCCTGGACGTAGTGAATGTCTCAGGGTGGAGATTGGGGTCTGGGATTGTACCCTGGACATTGTGAATGTCTCAGGGTGGAGACTGGGGTCTGGGATTGTACCCTGGATGTTGTGAATGTCTCAGGGTGGAGACTGCGGTTTGGGGTTGTACCCTGGACGTAGTGAATGTCTCAGGGTGGAGACTGGGGTCTGGGATTGTACCCCCGGACGTTGTGAATGTCTCAGGGTGGAGACTGGGGTCTGGGATTGTACCCCCGGACGTTGTGAATGTCTCAGGGTGGAGACTGGGGTCTGGGATTGTACCCCGGACGTTGTGAATGTCTCAGGGTGGAGACTGGGGTCTGGGATTGTACCCCGGACGTTGTGACGGTTCCATGGTGGAGACTGGGGTCTGGGATTGTACCCCCGGACGTTGTGAATGTCTCAGGGTGGAGACTGGGGTCTGGGATTGTACCCTGGACGTTGTGAATGTCTCAGGGTGGAGACTGGGGTCTGGGATTGTACCCTGGATGTTGTGAATGTCTCAGGGTGGAGACTGGGGTCTGGGATTGCACCCCGGACGTTGTGAATGTCTCAGGGTGGAGACTGGGGTCTGGGATTGCACCCCGGACGTTGTGAATGTCTCAGGGTGGAGACTGGGGTCTGGGATTGCACCCCGGACGTTGTGAATGTCTCAGGGTGGAGACTCCAGATGTGTTTCCTCTTTTTCTCCAGAGAGCACTGATGTATCCTGTTCTATCAGGCAAGTCACTTGATCGAGCTCCCACGGCAGAACTGAATTGAGACTGCTCGCGGATTGCCCCACACTGGAAACTTGGGTGGTGTTCAGACATCGAATCGGGGATGCCCCCGCCTCTGGCTCCTCCCAGGACTCCCGCCTCCCTCTCCAGTGACCTCAGTCGCCTTGGGCACATCCTCCTGGTTCCTCTAGCCAAAAAAATGTCCGGGTCGCTACCGGGACTTGACTTCACATGTTTGCACGGGGCTGTGACCACCCTTCCGAAACGACCAGCTTTCTGCTAACTCTCCAGAGAGCCCTGGGGCAGTGTTTGTTGGCGTGTTGCTTTTCCAGGGTTTATAGTCGGTGCCTGCAAGGAGGGGGTGGGGCTGGTGTGTTAGAAACTTACAACTCCACAGGGGACGTGGGACCCTGAGAAGTTTCAGGGTGAAGGTCACGGCGGGTCAGCGGCAGCCCAATACAGGTAAAAGTGTCCGTGGACCTCGGGGGACAGGACCGCCGCGGGCGGGGGTAGCAGAACGGGCTTGAGGGTGACGGGGTGGGCCATCCAACATCTCCTCTCGGGTGAAGCAAGTTTCTTCTGATTCCCGGCCCGGGCGACGCGTTTCGTGAACGGGGGAGCCCGCGGTTCGATGTTAACAGCCGTGGTGTTGGCCCCTGTCGATATTCACATATGGTTTGTCTTCTCTTGACCGATTAGCCTGATGATATTAGCGGATTTCTTCACGTTGAGTCACCCTCGCATTCTCCTTGGTCATGGTGTGTTATTACTTTAATTCGGTGCACGGCTGGGTTTAATTTGCTAATTCTTCTATTTACAATGTCCACATTCATCCTCGCATGTGACCTTGGTCTGTGGTTTTTCCTCCCTTCTCCTGTCGGGGCGGGATGGGTCTCTGGTCTCGGGCCGTGTCCTCCGCAGGAAACGAACAGGGATTCTCTCCGTCTTCTATACCCGAGACGTTTTGTGTAGCGCGGAAATGAGTATTAAAACAAAAGCCGACACAAACAAAATGAAAAGACTTGCCCATCAAACCCTCTGGGCCCTGAGCTTTTTTCCGAGGCAGGACGGTGCCGCCTCTGGTCGGCCACCTGTTTGTCAACGCGCTCAGGCTCCCGAGGTCCTCTTGAGACAAGGTCCCGGCAGGTGCTCACGTGAAGAACTTTAAATTCCTGGTTAATCAGCACATGTTTAGCTGCTATGATGCGTCGCTCTCTGAAGAAGGACAGGGGGCGGTCTGGTTCAGCACACAGAATTTCTAGGACAGTAGACACTCACTGCATTCCGGGCCCTTCCCTCACCTCCTGCCTCCTCCAGGGACCGTCTCAGGTGAGAACACAGGCAGATGCTTGTTGACCTGCAGCTGATTTGTACCCTGTCCATATCCATCTATCTATCCACCCATCTATTCACATACATTTTACATACATGTATGCAACATGTTCCTTATACCTGCCCATACACATGTGCATATGCAAGCATGTTACATGCACATGTGCATGTGGGCATGCCTATTACATGCCTACATCTACCTATTCATCCATATGTGTGTATGTATACATACTCCACCCACATATCTACCCACCCATGCATGTATATATGTATACATGCACACATGTGCCACATACCTATATATATCCATACATGTGTGTGCATGTATGTGCATGCATGTTACGCATATCTATCTGCTCATCTATCCACCCACCTATACACCGCCCATGGTCCACCCATCCGCCTGTTCGTTCACAGAGCCCACACGGGGTTTCCTCTGTTCGGTCCCGGTGTCGGGTCCGTGGCTGGCAGAGACAAGCCAAAGGCTTAAGGGTCGGAAGGCCGAGCAGAGGTTCACAATGGCTCCTGCCAGCTCAGCCCGTGAACGGAACAGAGGGTGACAAGATGCTGTCCTGAGACTTGAGGGACCGGGGACCCAGAGGGGCAGATCTGAGTGACAACTACTGGGATGTGTCATCTCCAAGCTCCCAGCAGCGGGTGCACCACAGGGCCCCCCGGATCAGAAAGGACTTTGAAAAGGCGCCACCTGGACACCTGCTCAGTCCCGCTGTCTCCGTCTCCGTCACTCCTGAGTCGACACGCAGTCTTCACGATGCACCGCGGGCAGCAGTGGGCCTCAGTCATGTCCGTGCCCCCAGGGTCTGGCACTGGCCCGGCACGTCCTCCGTGAGGACGGACAGGCGGGTGGCCCAGAGGCACTCAGCTGGCACACACTGGACATGCCGGGGCTGGAGAGGGCGTCGCTCAGGGTCAGCCAGCTTTCCTTCCCTCCCACTGGGGCTCCGCCCAGGCCCAGCGTGGGGCCGGGAGCCCCACCTCCACCTGCTGCCAGCATGACAAGGGGGCCTGGAAGACCTTTCCTCCCCAGAGGTGCCAAGCTGGGACGCTACCCCTGGACGTGAGGAAGGCCCACGGAGAACCAGCTCGCCTTCTCAGGAACCCCTGCCGTGACTGGAGAGCCAGATAGCTATTATAGAGTTCTTGCTCAGAGGCACATATGGTCCCGGCGGAGGGGAGGCCAGGCTGGCAAGGCAGGGACGGGGAGCAGAGGCCGAGGCCAGACCTTCCCCGAGTGATGTTCTGGCCAGGCGAAGGGCCAGGGCTGCCCACTCAGCTGTGAGCACAACCAGCCTGGGCCCCGGCACAGTGGCAGGATGTATCCCTCCCTCTACGCCCCCCAGCCCACCACTGGGGAGCCAGGACCCGCCTACTTCGGGGTTGGAAGAGGGGTGAGGAGCCCTCCCACCACCAGAGCGTGCGTGCAGGGACACTGGGCCACACAGAGCTCTTCCCAGCTGCCCCACACACACACCTGTGCCCCCTCTGGCTGCGCACACTGACACACCTGCCCCACACACACACACCTGTGCCCCCTCTGGCTGCGCACACTGACACACCTGTCCCCCCCACACACACACCTGTGCCCCCTCTGGCTGCACACACTGGCACATCGAACCTCGGTCTGCTGCTGTCCCCCACACAGTCCCTCCGGAACATGCATCAGAGCAGCTCACCCTCCCCTTGCAAACCCTTGCTGCCCAGAGCTCTCCTGGCTCCCTGGCTCCCCGGCATCTTCGTGTTCTGTCCGCCCACACCTGTGCTTTGCTCACGCAGAACAGAGAGTAGTTCCCAAACCGCCATGCTGTTCCCTCTGCCCAGAACGCCCTTCCAGCCCTCAGAGTCCAGCTCCACACCACCCCCACTGAGCGCCCAGCACCCAGCGTGGGCAGAGACCGGTGCAGAACTGCAGAGAGGAGTGTGGACAGAAGGGGCCGTGCCCGGGACCGGGGGTGAGGCGGAGGAAGTGGACAGGAAGGGAGGCTGGGCCCCGGAATCCCAGAGGACCGCAGGGTCACTGCATACAGCATGGAGGCCAAGGCCTGGGGACAGTTTGAGTGGGAAAGGAACCTGCCTGCTCCAGGCCGGGCCACCTGGCACCCCGTCTGCCCGCCCCACGGGGCTCCAGCAAGCGCCCGAGCCCTCCGGCCTGGAGGAACAGCCCTACCTTGCTCTCACTTAATCTGGGGTCCCACTACAAAGCTCCACATCAGACAGTCCACGATCGGCCATCGCTGGGGCCAGCCCCTGGGGCAGAGGACACCCCACCCCTGCTGGGCTCCCCGGAAAAGCTGAGCCGGCCAATGCGGACCTTGGGTGCTTGGACGGGGGGCAGTGGGGTAAATGGGGTGCAGAGCGGGCGGAGACCCAACTTCCTGTTACCATGCGGCTGCCCGATGGGGTGCGGTTGCACGGACAGACTTGGGGGAGCCCCTCCGGAGGGAAGCAGCTGGCGCGCCATCTCCCCCTCCTCCCGGTCCGTGGCCCCGTGGAACCCTCTCTCCCACTGAACGGAGAAGCCCCCAGCGCACTCCCAGTCATCAGCACCCCAGGGGCAGCAGCCTCCGCCCCGGCCTGTGTCCCCTCGTGTCTCCCCCTTGGCCAGGCCAGCACCCCCTTCCTCAGAGGCCACCCGGAGTGGAGGGCACGGCCTGAGGGGGGCGGGGAAGGCCAGCCCCGGGGAGAGGATGTCTACGCCAGTGTAAACAGATCATTTCTGTCTGCCTGGGGGGTGGGGGCTGGGGGAGGGAGTTGTCTTGGGCTTTGTTATGTTCTGAAAAAAAAAAAAAAAGGCAAAAAATTTGGGTCACAAACCACAAACTGTTTTGCTTTCGGCACAGCTGGTACAAACAGGCACTTCTCTGTGGTTTCTGGCTGGCCAAGGCCTGGGCCGCTGGGCTGGGAGCGGAGAGGCCGAGACGGCTGCCCACACGGCCGAGGAAGGCTGGGCACCAGGCAGAGGCCAGGCCTCCCGGGCAGCCCCCTTCGTCCATGCCCCTCCACTCTGGGCACACCTGTGCCGGAGTGCCAGCCCGTGCCAGGCCCGGGCGGCTGGGAGGAGCGGGGGCCCTCGGGGCCAGGACTGTCCAGCTGGGCAGATGGACGTAGGTTGTCCAGGATGAGGCCCAGGGAGAAAGGCCAGGCGAGCGTGCGGAGGTGAGGAGGCCTCCAGGAAGGGGACCCCCCGGGCCTTCTTTCTCTCTGGCCAGCTCTGCACCGGTGAGCTCGGGAGGACCCAGCAGTGCCCGTGTGGGGACTGGCACGTCTGAGGGGCAGGGGCCGGGGCTCAGGGCCAGAGCACTGTCTACACGGGAGGGGAGGCTCCTAAGACCGGGGGCCCAGGGGCGGGAGGGTGGGCGCCAAGGCCGCGTGGAGCGATGGAGACGGGGCGGGGTGGCCAGGGTCGAAGCGTGGCCAGCATGGGGGAGAGGCAAGCGGGCACCCGGTGTGGCAGAGCCAGGGGACAGCCTGGTCTGGGGTTTGTGTTTCGCCCGGAGGCCCACGGGAGCCGCAGAGAGTCCTAAGGGAGATCAGCGGCACAGACTCACCTGGTCCCACGTGGAGAGTGGACAGAAGGCCGAGCCTGTGGGCCTTGTGGGCCAAGTGACCCCGGGGAGGGGGAGGTAGAGAACCTTGGAGCAGGTGTGGGGGGTAGGGGGTAGGCGGGAAGCGGGCACGAGCACTCCAGGTCAGGGGTGTGAGATGTCCGAGGTTCTCAGCAGGACACAGCAGGGCTGTTTTGCAGCTTGGTCGAAAAGGCCCGGTGGACTGACCAGTGGTGGCATCGACCTGGGGACGCTGAGGTCCCCCGGTTAGAAACCACAAGGCCGCAGGCTTGAGTGTGGGCTTGCCAGCGTGAGTGCGGGATCATCGACATGATCCCAGATTTGCTGGCTTGAAGCCTAAGGTTGCTGGCTTGAGCAAGGGGGTCGCTGGCTCAGCTGGAGCCCCCCAGTGCAAGGCACATACGAGAAAAGCACTCAATGAACAACTAAAGTGAAACAACTACAAGTAGAAGTTTCTCATCTCTCTCCTCCCTCTCTCTCTCTCTCTGTCAACACACACACACACACACACACACACACACACACACACCCTTAAAAGAAGTAAATAAAATTTTTTTAAAAAAGAAAGAAAATTCCCGACAGAGACCCGCGGGGTACCAGCGGCCCAGGAAGTAAGTCCAGCTTCTCCAGCTTAGCAAGCGGCAGCTCACCTTCCAGTCACTCGGCCCAGAGCCTCCGTGTCCCCATCTGCCTTCCCCTTGTCCTGGTCATCAAAAGAGCTGCAGGTGATGAGGGTGTGACCTAGGCCGTCTGCAGGGACGAACGGTCCCGGCAGGGGCAGCCGTGCAGAGGCCCTGAAGCAGGGGCAGGCACGTGTGCCCGCTCAGACCCAGGGGCAGGACAAGCCAGGGTGGCTTTTACGGGCCATCATGAGGACTTCCCTCGTCTCCGCGGGGAAAATCCAGAGCAAGGGCTGGACCTGGTCCGATGTTTTAAAAGACTCTCTGGCTCGGTGTGGAGTTCAGCAGGGCAAACAGACAAGAACCTCTCGGGCCGGCGGTGCTGGGACGAGACCCAGGATGGCAGGTGTGGACCAGGCGTGGCCACCTGTTCAGCTCACAGCAGTACCCTCGGCACCTGATACAGAGACTGGGCCCCGAGTAGCGACATCCTCAGTGACTGGACTGGGCCGTTGAAAGCAACAGAAATTCATGAACTCCCAGTCCGGAAGGCAAGTCTGAGATCAAGATGCCACCAGGCCTTGCTGCCCTCAACCCCCAGAGGGGCAGGAGAGGGTCCTGTCCGCCCCTCCCCTGGGCTCATTCCTGGGCTTGTGGCCTGTATGTCCTTCTCCCATCTCCTAGGGACACCTGTCACTGGGTTTAGGCCCATCCCAAACCCAGGATGACATCGTGAGATCCTTCACCTAACGAAACACATCTCCAAAGGCCCTTCTTCCACAGACATTCACGTCCACTGGTTCCGGGGGTTAGGATGGGGCATGTCTTTTCTTGGGGTGGCCTCTCCCCAGCTGCCCCCACCACACAGGCCTGTGCAGTCAGTCCCCCGTTACAGCTTTGATCTCGTCTCCCACGCTGACACCTTGTCCCAGCTGCAGCCCCTGCCCCCGACTCCCCAGGGCCTAGGTCATCTCCACCTTTCCGGAGATTCCCACGCCCCTTACTCCTGCAGCCTCCAGTGCTCCTTTCTCCTTAAAGCCCACCCCACTTAGAAGAGCACCCCCCAACACTTCCCTCCATGACACTGAGCCAGAGGCACCCTGCACACGGGGTGGCCGTCCTGTGTGTGAATGGGTGGGTGGAGGGAGGGAGGGAGGGATGGATGGATGGAGCCCCCATCTAACCACCACCACATGAATGGGGGTGAGCTGAGTTTGCAGAGCAGGGGCAGAGGGAGCAAAGGGGGACCAGGCAGTCCCAGGATCCCTGAGACGGTGTGTGGGGGGGAGGCAGCAGCAGCCGAATGAGGGGTGTTCCAGGCTAACCCAGGAGGGCTGGGTGGGTGAGGGGACAGCTGTGCCCAGGGCTGCTGGGAGGTGGTCAGTGGAGGTCTCGAGGGGGGTCTTGGGGAAGGCAGGGTGCAGGCAGGCGTGCGGGTGAGGTGGGCTGCAGCAACGGTGAGGGGGCCGCGAGGGGAGACTCTGGGTGGGTGGGGCCGGGGGCCGGAGAGAGAGAGCGTGGTTTGCACAGAGATGGGAGGAAGGGAGACCCTGGGCCCTGTGGTCCTGGGAGAGGACACGGCAGGGCTGCAGTGGGCTTTTGGGGGGCTCATGGGCAAGCGGCTCTGATCTGGTCCAAGGGGTAGGCAGAGGGTCCTGAGCTGGACCCCCACCACCACCCCCTGGAAGGCTCTCCGAGCCTCTCACTGGAACAGGTGGGGGGCAGGAAGGCAGAGGCCCCCAGACCTCGCCTCTGTCAGAACCCTGCCCGCCCCAAAGGTTGCACAGCCCCCCAACTTCCTCTCTCACTCTCCCCGCCAGCCCTGCCTCATGGCTCCAGGCTGACATCACCACCTCCTCCAGGCTGACCCTGGGCTCCTCTCGGACCAGTTCCCAGTGAGCTCAAGCAGTGTGGCGGCCACGCCAGACCCTGGAGGACGCCAGACCCTGGAGGACTGGCCTGACGGTCAGAGCTCACCCAGTGCTGCCCGGTTGCCCCACCCTGGGGGGCAGCCACAGCCTCCGCTTCCGTGGTCCCTACTCCAGCGGCCCCTCTGCCCACAGTGGGCACCCCTGCTAGCCGAGGGCTGGGGGTGGGGTGGGGTGGGGGTGGGAGAAGGGGCCAGGTCCGGCCTCGAGCATCCTGGATGCCAGCCTCCCTGACTCAGGGGCCCTAAGAGTCAGAAACCAGAGCCGTCAAGGTTGGCGGCTCAGAGCTGAGCCGGAGAGGGGTTTCTGGTGCCATCTGCTTCAGCCTCTGTCTTGGGGGGTGGGCTAGCATGTCTGCAGGGGTAGGTGGGCACACGGGCGATAGGAGTCCTCAGGTGTGAGCAGCTGGTTTCCAGAGACCTTCAGAACCAATCCAGCCCTCCACCCATAGCCGGAGCCCCTTCCTTCTCATCAGTGGGCTGTTGGGAGAGCCCCCCCCCCTCCCCATGGCGCCCTGTCTCTGAGGATCTGGTCTCTGAGGTTGTCCCAGGGCCCCTTGGCCCCTGCATGGGCATCACCACGGGTGTTGTCATCTCACTGGGAGCCGTGAGGGGCAGAGTGGGCATCCACGCCTCCCTCCCGCCCTCATGCCCCGCACCCCCCACCCTAACACCCACCCCACCCCCCCAAGTAAAAGAGCAGAGGACTCAGAACAGAATACATTTGAAAACTTTAATTGGGATTGCGAGCGTTGAAGGTTAAAGACAAAACCCAGGCACTGGGCTTTGCCGGAGACAGCGTGTTAAAGGGGCTGAGTCGAGGCGAACACGACCGCTGTGCGATGGCAGGGACAGCGGCAGGTGACACGGGGTGTTCGGCGCGTGGGGTGGTCTTCAGGCGATGGCACAGGGAGGGACCCAAGAGGGGGTCCTGCTGAAGACTGGTCTTCTTGGGGGGTGGGGATTCGGGGAAGAGACAAGATGGACAGCCACAATCATGGGCAATGGGAGGTCAGTGTAGAGCCGGGTCAAGATGACTGGTGACCTGTGGAGAGCTGCTCGCGTGGGGGACACAGAGGAGCGTCGGCAGGTGCCGCCGGAGCGAGGCGGTGTGGACACTGGGTGGCACGGGCGTCCGGCGGAATGGGCAGGTGGTCAACTTGGGCGCCTCTAAAGTCTTTTTGGGTCTTCGGCCGATCCGTCTGAGTTCTCCAATTAGGACAATTTAGTTCTTTGGGCTTCTGTCCAATGTTCCGAATGGCCCATTCCCCAAGCACTTGCCGAGGGACCCTCTGTGCCAAGGGCGGGCTGGCGTGGACCGCCCCCGGGGTCCTGCCAGCCCTGTTGCCAGGGCCCAGAAGCCTCGGGCCTCTAGAATGCTAGTCGGGCTGCCTACAGGGGGGCCGCGCTGGGGGCAGAAGTGGGGGGAGGTAAACCTCCCAGCCGCCCGGGTCCCTGCGACCGCCCTAGGTACCGCGAAGAATGGTGGCTGGGTCGGTACCAGACCCACAAGGCCTCGGGGCCCAAGCAACCCCGGGTTGATGGTCAACCTCACAGCTCTCTTGCTCTGCAGGACTCTCTGCTGACCTCCCCGACCGCCCGACCTCACCCTGCCTGGCCCCCCCAGGAGACTCTGCGGAGCTCCCGTCTCCTGGGGGACAGGACAGGGCGCTGAGGAGGTGGGCAAGGTGTGACCGAGGGGCGGGGGGAGCGCTCCCCAAGCGTGCGGAAGGCGGCCACCTGCACCAGCCCGATGGAACCCCTTCTGCTGACACCTCTGCTGCCCCTTCCCCCCCGGCGGCCGCTGGCCTGGCCGGCCGGGGGCCCTTTCCTCCTTGATGGCCTCCGAGCACCTTCCTCACACCTGGGGAGATCCAGCCCCATCCCTCCTCCACCCCTCAGGGCCTCCGGGGACCAGCCACTGTCCCCGAAAGCCAGGCCGGGCAGCGGCCCTCTCGATTCCCCTTGGTCTTCTCCGTGGGGGGGACGCCTGTGGCTGGCGCCCTCACGGAGGCTCCACTCTCGATTCAACCCAAGCGACAGGGACAGATTTAAAAAAAAAAAAATTATGCAGGGAGATAAATGGCGGAGAGCAGGACTCTGGCGGTTGGTGCTGGTGGACGGCCGGTGTGCACGTCCCTACGCGTCACTGCTCCCCTGTTACGGGGACGGGAGTTATATTGTTGTGTGAGCGCGTGAGAAGCCAAGGACGGGGATTCAAAAAAAAAAAACAGAAACAAGCCCCAGGAGCATCGAATTAAAGGGGGGAAATAGATCAATTGGCGTCAAATTTGGATGTCTGATTTTGAGTCTGTAATTCTGCAAGCCTCCTCAACACTCCCTCCCGACTTGGGACCAAAACCTCGCTGGGACACATCCTACCCCAGGGCACCCCCCCACCCAGCCCCCACTGCCCCCCACCCACCCCACCAACCGCCAGACTTCCCACGCTCCCCACCACCTTTGCCGGCCTCCCGGGGGGGGGGGAAGCTTCTCAGAAATGAAAGGCTCCCCCCCCCCCGGGAGGCCGGCAAAGATGATCCCAGGCGTGCCAGGGGCAGGGCCCAGATCTTCCAGAGGGGCACACCTAGGGCGTCAGGCTACGGCGGGGGAGAGGGGGCGGCATGTCCTGCTGGGCTTCAGCACCTCCGTATCTGGCCACGCCATCTCCTCGCTGGCACACATGAAGGTGAAGCTGAGGAGCGCTGAAGTGTCTGGGGGCATCGGGCTCACACGAGGTCTGAGGGGACAGTACCGACAAGGGAGGGCACCCCCCTCGCCTCGGAAAGATGGAACCAAGGGCCCAGGCCTGGGACACACCCCCTCCCCACCCCGGGGTGCATCGCAGGGGACGATGGGAGGGGAACCGGAGGACATGAAAACCTCGAGAGAGAATTTGGGGTGAGACATGGTCTCATCTGGGCCCATGTGGGTTTGGCCAAGTCATTCTCACCGTTTGTACCCCCCCTGCAGGTGAGGGGGTGTGCATGCGTGTGTGTGCACCAGAAGGCTGTTGGGTGTGTGCGTGAGGGGGTGCATGCGTGTGTGAAGGTCTGTGACCGTGTTTGGTGCGTGGGTGTGAGGGTGTTGCATGCGTGCGTGCGTGTGTGTGTGAGAGACGGTGTGTGCTTTTGGGTGGGGACAAATAGGTTAAGATTTTGGTGGGTGTGGGGTTCGTGCCAATTAAATTTCGATTTTCATGTTCCGGTTCCCCTCCTTCGGTCTCAGTGGCCCCCAACCAGCTCCCTGGTGACTATGGGCGGGACCTGTGTGGACAGCGAGGCTGGGTGGCTGAAATGGTTTCGCGGCTAGTTCACTGAGAGTGCCCAGAGGTCTTGAGTGAGCAGGGAGGTGGCTGAGAAGCAGTGACATGCCCGCTGCAAATTTGGGGTCCCCTCCGTTCTCTTGGGTGGTTAGGGACTCGAGCCCAGAGCCAATTTGACTCAAAGTCCCACAGGGAAGAGACGGAGGGGGGGGGCGCCGAATTCTTTTACTTTGTCAATTGTTTTTAAGCCTTTTTTTTTTTTTAATTTATTTTCAGCCAATTGATTTTTTGGTTTTGTTTTTTTTGTTTTGTTTTGTTTTGTTTTTTTTTAGCCTAATTTGTTTTTTTGGTATTTTTTTAAAAAGCCAATTAATGGGGCTAATGTGTGTATGAGTGTGTGGGGTGTGTGTGAGTGATTTAAGGATTTGTTTGCCAGATTTTGTTGGGCAATTTTGGGGGGAATAATTTGGGGGGGAATAATTTTGGGGGGATAATTTTGGGGGGGATAATTTTTGGGGGGATAATTTAGGGGGGATACTTTTGGGGGGAATAATTTGGGGGGGATATTTTTTGGGGGGAATATTTTTTGGGGGGATTATTTTGAGGGGATAATTTGGGGGGATATTTAATGCCAATCACTTTTAAAGTTGTTGGGATGACTCAGCCCGATGGAAAGGGGCCGAGGAGAGTAGCCTGACATGGGGAGGTTGGGGCACGGGGGAGGGGGGAGGAGCCCCTAAGGAGGACGGCACAGAGAGGTTTCAGAGGAGGACCTGATGGAATGGTCGATGGTCAAGAGGAGAGCAGGAGGAGGTGGGGCCATTTCGCAGAATTACAACAATTTGGTTCACTTCCAATTGCTGGACACCTCTGGAGAGGCACCCCCGTGGGAAGCAGGGTCATTGGTGGACAGGGCCATCAAAGGCCGGTGACGCTTGGCCTCTTTAAAAGCTTCCAATTCCCTGGCCAACATGCGACCCCGGCGGACACGCAGGAGGGCAGGCAGGCCCCTGCGCAGGCGTTGGGCGGACTGCATCCAGGTGCCGTAGTGGAAAAACTTGCCCACGGGGTATCTGGGGAAGTTGTCCTGGGAGGGGAAGGGCCAGTCAAAGGGGTGCCACCAGCTCTCCTTGCTCCAGCCCCCAGCGAGCCTGTGGCCCTCTTGGTGACCTGAGGGGCTGGTTGGTACCTACCTAAACCTGCCACCGTGCCAACTGAGAACAGATTCATAACTCACCCAGCTCCTGGCCGCGAGGTCCCCAGTGGAGGACATGACAGACATGGGGTTGGCTCCCTCTCTTAGCTTGCACTTTCAGCAAAGGAGCTGGTTGTGCCTGGTCCCTTGGCTCAGAGGTGACAACCCTCAGGGCCCCAGAGGGAGGACTTCCCGCCGGTGGTGGTGGAGACCGCGGTCTTACCGGGAGCACGGTCGGGAGAGTCGACACATCCCTCTCGGACTTGGCGGGGGTGGCGCAGTAGGTTTCCAAAAGGGCCAGGTCGCAGCTGCGGAAGCAGCACTCTTCCACGATGCCACGGCTGCGTCGGCTGGCGCGGCTGGCTGGTCTGCCTGTGAGTCCCACCGGAGGGGGTGGGGGAGAGGACTCATCAACAACAGGGCACCACCGCACGTCAGACAGGCCGTGTGTGTGTGTGTGTGTGTGTGTGTGTGTGCGCGCGCGCGCGCGCGCACGGCGGGCGAGGGGGCAGGCAGGACACTCCAGAAAGGAGAGAAGGGGAAGTGGGAACCAGCTCAGGGTCTCCAGTCCCTGGGCTCAGGGGCTAACCCGAAGAGGTGAGGTCCAACACCCACATTCTGGGACCAAGGGCCCTGCTGTCCCGAAAGCCAGCTAGGCTGAGCCCACAGGTGCCACCCCGAACGGTAAGCAGGGGCCAGTGGTGGCCCGCAGCCCTGAGACACCGAGACAGGTAGGAATGGGAGGAGGAAGAAGAAGACGGGAGGAGAGGAGTGAGGAGCTGCAAAAAACCACGCCCTCCTCTCCTCCCGTCCTCCCCCTCACCTCCCCCGGGGCTCCACGTCTCAGCCGCAAGGGAAAGCGCAGGGTGCCTGGGTGAGGGGCAGGAGGAGAAGCCCCTAGTAAGGGGTTCCATCCGGCATGAGTCCCCTGGGTGGGTGGGGCTTCAGCCCACACCCCTTTGAAGGAAGCCTGGGTTCAGGAGAGCCCACTCTCTGGGGGGGGAATGGCCAACTGGTACCAGCCCCTACATAGGGTACAGGGGCCACTTCCTGCCCACAAAGGAGGCAAGGAACAGAGAGGGGGCAGGGCCAAGTGGGCGGGGCTTCAGAAACTCTGAAGATCAGGAGTGCGTTTCCAAAGACAAGCTTTGAGATGCCAGGACTGGCACCAGAGTGGGCCCATTCTGCAGGGCGGGCATGTGGAAGGCTTGCAGAAGAGATTGCCCAGGAAGTGCTGGGGTCAGGGTGAGCTTTACGGGCTCTCGCTGACTTGCCCCACCCCTGTCCCCCCTCCTCCCACCCGTTCTTCTGCAGCTAAGGAAACTGAGGCCCGACTTGCTGGGGAGGTGAGGGCCAAGACTCCATGCCCCTGAGGGAAGAGAGTCGCCTCCCACTGGGGAAGGGGGTGGTCTCAGCCTGTTACACAGGGCACAGAGGCAAGGGCAAGTCCCAGGACAGAAGTCAAGAGAGAGGTACGGGGAATAAAGTAGCCAAAACATGGGGGGGGGGACAGCAGATGGGTGCCCCACCCTACAGGGCACAGGTCCCAGAACACCCAGCCCCACGGGCACTGGGACAGCAGGGGCTCATCTCCTGTCCTGCCGTCCCACGGTGGAGCTGGGCGTCCCAAGCACGTGTGGCGTGCACACTCACACCCACCAGCAACATGTGCTTTTATTCCCGTTGGGTTTTCAAGCCATTTTATTTCACGTTAGCACCCGATCATCCGTGAATATGAGCCCATTGTCGGAATGTCAGGCAGCCCCGCCCGCCCCCCCCCCCTCGCCCCTGCTCTGCTCACAGCCCTGCCCATAGTAAGCACGTTCAGGAGAGAGGCTTCTTCCTTGCTCACCCCTCCGCTTGTAACAGTGTGCCCCGTGTAATACCATCCACCCCCACCACCACCACCACCTAAACACACACTGAATTATGTTGCAGGAAAATCAGGAGATGTGAGTGTCACCCAGGCACACAGCAGGTGCCCAATAAATGGAGACAACAGGGTCCTGATTGCACTCTCCAAAGCCGGGGCTCATCCTCCCCTCTCCCCGCCCACCCCCTTCCTAGACAGCTGTCCCTCTGCCTGGGGGTCTGAGGCATGCTCAGGAGGGCGGCAGGATTTTATTCAGCACCGGCTGTGTACACCCCTTCCCCCCTCCGCCGGCCCCACCGCCCACTGCGCTACTTACTGAAGTAAAAGCCGCGGTCCCCACAGACGAACTGGAGGGTGTCCACCAGCTCCCCGCCGCACAGGGTCTCGCTGGGGCGGTAAGCAGCAAAGCAGCACGAGGCGAAAGCCAAGAAGGTTAGCAACATCAGCATCGACTTCCCCATCGGAAGCTCCATCGGAATCTGGGGGCGGAGAGAGCAGGCGTGAGCCCCTCCCGCCGCCCCCCCACTCCAGCCGGGGTCTCTAAGGCGACGAAGCAGGGGTCAGGAGGCCCAGCTGCCTCTGGGGAGCGCCAGCCCAGCCATCTCCGAGCTTCAAGTTCAGTTGCAGTTTTCAAGCACGGGCTCTCTCTCCTGTGAACGTTACTGTTCTAATGAACAAATAACGTGCGTTCATTGCTGAGGGGTGTGTGGGAAGCACACCTTTGGCTGGCATCAAGCGAGCGCTGGTCAGCAATTTCCACACGGGGATAACCGCCCCCCCCCAATTGCAATTACTGCAGGGACTCAGCCATTCCCAGAGTTGCAGGGACCAGAGCAGGGCACTGGACCTGGCCTCCATCCTATGATGTCATGAGGGCGGGGCCAGCACAAGGCAGTAGCCACTCCTGGGTCTCCCAGCGCCAGCCAAGATGGCAGCCGGCCCCACCCCACCACAGGACCTGTGCATCCCAGAGGACCAAGGGGTCCTGCCGGACAGCCCCGCCCCTCACAGGCTGTAGCTGAGCAGAGCTCAGGTCCAGGATCCAATGGTCAGCACCACCGGGCCAGCCACCCATTCTCGGGAGCCTTGTTCTCCTGTTCCCCAACTCCAGTCTGCCCCCGGGGCACCACACCCCAACACTGGCAGAGCCACCGAGGCCTCCAAGTCCTCTGGCGACCACCGGGCTCTCTCTCATTTCGAGGTACCAAATCCCATCCACGGGAACTGGACAGAGAGCACACAAGGCCACCTGGAAACCAGACACCAAGTTCCTCAGGGTCCCGTTTGGAATGAGTGGCAGGTCTTAAGACACACCCCCTTGCACAAGCCCTGCGGCTGCAATCCCGGGACAAGAGTGAACCGGGTCCCCTTAAGGAAAAGGAGGCTTGGGAGAGGTCTCAGCTTCTCTTGAGATTGCTCTTGCCCCTTTCCCCTTCCAGAAGGCAGAAGCTTCCCCCCTTTCTGGAGGGGACCGTCATTGTCAGGTGCTTTTGAGCCACTGGCACCCCGAGGCTACCCGAG
This sequence comes from Saccopteryx bilineata, assembly GCF_036850765.1. NCBI lineage: Eukaryota > Metazoa > Chordata > Mammalia > Chiroptera > Emballonuridae > Saccopteryx > Saccopteryx bilineata. The sequence goes on along the minus strand of NC_089490.1, from coordinate 406,201,757 downwards.
CAAGGAAGGGGCTGGGCAGGTTGCCCAGAGGTGCCCCTCCCAGGCTCCACACCCGGCGGGTCCAGGGACCGAGGCTGCTGCACGCTGGCCCAGGAGAAAGTGGATGCAATAAAAATCGAGGCGACGCGAGGAAGGAAGCCGCCTCGCTTATTAAGCTCGCTAGAGAGCCACGGCAGCTGGACCGAAAAAGGTCTCAAGTGCCACCTCGTTCACCTCCTCTTGCTGCCCTGGACTTGGACCCCAGCTGGTCACCCTGCTGCTCCCGACCGCTAACCCCCTTCAAAATTCTATGAACAAAAATGTGGCCAGCGAGTGGCCGGAGCAGGGCAGCGGCCAAGCAGCTCCATCCTCTGCAAGCCTGGGCTCTCCAGGGTAGGGTCCAGTCCAGGGCACCAGCAGAGGGAAGGCTGTGCAGGCGTGCCCGAGGAGGGCAGAGGCTGGGAGGAGATTGGGGTGCCTGTGCTAGAGGCAAGGGGCAGAAGCCGAGGGGCTGAGGCCGAGGTGATCGGCAGGCAGGCAGGTAGGCAGGCGGGCGGGCAGGCGGGCTGGAGCCGGAGGGCAGTGGGGTTCTCCGCTCAACAGCGCTGGTTACCTGCAGCTGAACAGGAGAGTTCCTGGGGCTGGAGGAGGAGACTGGGAAGTTGCCTCAGAGGAGAAGCTAATGTCCAGTTCTCAAGCTGGTCAGTGCCTCTGCTTTTATGTGTGAGCGGGCTCCTCCCAGCCCCCGGCTCCACCCCACCCCCCACCCCTCTCCCCGCTGACCACTCCCCCCGCCCCCTTGCCCCCGCCCCCTCCCCGCTTCCAGCCAGTCCCGTTGCTCCTCTGCACCCCCACCGCTAGCTGTGGGCCATCCCTAAGCAGAACACCATGTGGGAGGGGGCGGGGGCCCACTGAACCCCCGGCCCAAGTCCGCACAGGGCAATGGGGGCCAGAAGGGGGGGCTGCTTTCCACCTCCTTGTATGGAAACTTCCATCTGCCCACGGGGCAAGGGGCCGTTGCCCACTGTGGGCTGTGTATGTACACTCTTGCTCTCTGGGCCCCTCTCCCCAGATTTCCTGCTTGGAAATGTTGGGGACAGGGAAAGGGGGACCAGAAAGGGGGGGATATTGCAAATGTGGCGTCTGGCAGGACTCTCTGCCAACTCGGCCCCCCCTCGCTCCATCCTGGCCCCGCCCACCCCGTTTTCCTCCCTCCGTCTTCGGCTGGCACGGAGTCAACATACCAGGGCGAGTTGCAGAGATTTGCGCCCCTCCTCATTGCCCAGCACCCTGGGGGTAGGGGGACGGCCCCGCCCCCCCCCCGCCCCCACGCACGGCACAAATCTCAAACTTTCAGCAACACTCTCCCTGCCCCCCCCACACCCCGCACCCAAAAAACCGACCAGGAAGTCGCCTTTGCAGACAGCTCACACCTCTCTTGGCATTTCCCGATGCCCCTACCCCGCCCCCTCCGCGGCGCAAGGGAAAAGCGCGGGGTTTGCAACCAGGGAATAGGACCCACGGCCCCCACCCACCCCATGACCGGGGCCCGTCCTCCGCCCTCTCCAGCCCTGCCAGCCCCGCACGACGCTTACCTGGAAGCCGGCACTGCTGCCGCCCACCTCCCTGCTGCGTATTGCAAACCGAACAGCGGGCGTAGGCCCTCCTGCCGGGCACTCCTCTGCCAGCGCCGCTCTGGCCGAGTCGCGGGGGCCGAATGTGCGACGGGGCAGAACGGGGGGATGGCTTTTTTGGGGGGGTGGGATTAAAATCGTCTGATTGTCTGGGGAGGACGGGCTTTCTGCGGGCTGGGGCGGGCCAGATGTTGTACTTTTAGGGGGGGAAAGGGTATCGGGAAATGAGGTCAGCTGTTGTATCGAGGACAGAGAAGGGGCAGAGATAGTGAGAGAGACAGGGTGAACGTGAAAGGGGGGGCCAAAGAGAGGGCGAGAGGGAGAGAGGACAGCGAGAGGCGGGCAGGAGCACAGCGGGAGAGAACAGCGCAGAGAAACAGAAAGCGTATAATTAATCCACTTTGGGACGAAGGAGGGAGGGCGGGCTTGAAGGGGGGGAGGGCGCTGAGGCGCGGGGCTGGGGGGGACGGGAGGGAGCAAAGGGAAGGTCGCGGGAGAAAAAGAGAGCGAGGGGCCGGGGCCAGATGCCTGAGAGGTGGAGAGGAGAGCACAGAGAAGCGAGGAAAGGGCGCAACGTCGGGGGCCGGGGATGGTGTTGAGGGGGGCGGAGCGGAGGCGTCACCCGGGGCCGTGGGCACCCAGCTCGGTTTGGGCCGACGGAGCCCTCTGCCGTCGCAAGCCCGGGCCTCGGGGGGGCAGCGGTGGCAGCGCTGGAGCCGCTCGGGACGCAGCGAGGAGTGAGAGCGGTCAGGCTGCGCGCCGGGGAGGGCTGGAGGGGGAGCGGGGGGGTGATGACAACGCCGGCGGCCTGCGAGCCGGACTGCCTGCGGGGGGAACCGCCTCCTCGGGTGAAGCGGGACGGGCGTTGAGGTAGATAGAAGAGGAGGCGGCGGGGAGTCCGCAGGCCCGGCGGAGCGCGACCCCGCAGCCGACGGCGCCCAAGACGGGAGTCAGCAGCGTGGCGGACGACGTCGACGCGGGGCCGCCAGCCCGGTGGAGGCGCTGGCGGACCAAGCGCGGGCGGGCGTGGGCCAGGAGGCGGGGGCGGCCGGAAGGGGGGGGCCGGGGGCCGGCCTGGCCTCACGCAGCTCCGCCGGAGAGCAGGCGAACTCTGGGCGCCAACGCCCGGCTCTTATAGCCGCGCCACCCCGCGGCGCGGCGCCCGCTCGGGCCCCGCTGGCCTTGAGCCCGCGCCAATAGGCGCCCGCCGGGCCCTCGCCCCGCCCCCAGACCGCCTCCGCAACTCGAGCCAGGGGGAGGGGGGCGCGGGCTTCGGGGCCCCGGAGACTGCGGGGTGGGGGAGGGGGACGGTGGGGTGCGCGGGGACGAAGATTGGGTTGGGGGCGGGGAGCGGCAAACTGTGCAAGAAATCCCAATTCGCCGTTCTAAAGTGTTTAGGGACCCCCATCTCGAGTTCTGGGGTGCCAAGATCTCTGTGCTCGTGCGCGGGGGGCACAGGCGAGCAGGGTGGGCGGTTGTCCCAGGCCCTAGCGATGACAAGAGTCCCCGCTTCCTACCAAGGGGCTAAACGGTGGGGCGCCCCGTCGAAGTGAGGGTGCAGGTGGCTCGGAGGGGTCCCCAAATCCCCGGTGGGAAATGCAGAGAAGGGAGGTTTGTCCCCTTGGCGCGCGCGCAGCGCGCAGCCGCCACCTGCCCGAACAGGCGCTGCGTCTCGAGTAGCAGCCAGAGCCCGAGCGCCCCCCGGTGCCGCGCGGGAGCGGGGGAATAGCCGCGGCGACCGCCAGGTGCGGTCCGTGCAATGAACCGGCCAGGCCAGGTCCGAATCTGGGCCAGGCGTGGGGCCTGAGAGGCTGCGAGTGCCCCGGGGGGGGGGGGTTAGAGAGGAGCAAGGCGGGAAACATCGCTCAAATCCTACCTGCATGACCGAGCTCACCGGGGTGCGTCTAAGCAGCTCGCCTTTAGGGCCCACCCAAAATATCCGGATAATGGTTCCCCCGTCCTCAGTGCGTTGGACTTGCGCAGACTCGGGTTCAGCCCCAGGAGCCACCACGATAATTTGGGGGGCTGGGGAAACCATCTCCTAGAGAGTTTGGACGGTGTAAGAACTCGTTGTGACTTTTACGAAGTCAAAACCACGATAGGCCCCCCACGCCCCGCCTGTCCCCCAGCCGTCCGCGCCTCTCCACCGGGAAGGGGTTGCCGACGGAAGCCCGAGCCGGGCTTGCCCCCTTACTCCGCCGCCATCAATCACCTCGCCCGCGTTCCGCGCGCGCCTCCCCGAGTCCTCAGCCCGGCGGGCGAGCTGGAGGCGCCTCTCCGCGGCGTCCCTCCGACCCAGCGCCTTGCCCGCCCCGCTTCAGGGCCGCCAAAGCGTTACCCCCACAATGACAAGATCTTTGCAAAGAACAAACGAAAACGGCGCCGGTTTCGGGGCGCCCGGCCCCAGCGAGAGCAGCCGCCCTGCGGCAAACCCGCAGCGGGCTCCCGTGTCCCGCGCGGGTCTCCCGGGCGGTCGCCCCAGACGAGCGCCAGGTCCGGCGGGGACAGTGGCCGGTGCGGGCGAGAAGCCCGGCGGCGGCGCGGAGGCGGCGGGGAGCTCACCGCGAGGCTGAAGGCTGCGTCCGCGGGCGCGCTAGGAGCCGAGGCAGGAGGGAGCGCTCTGCGGTGGCCGGTGAAGCTGCTGAAGGTGAGCGAGACCCCGGGGGCAGTCCCCAATGTCCAGGGGCAACGCCCAGCCCGTTGGAAGACCCGGGGACAATGCCCAAATTTGGGGGAAACTGGGGGCAATGCCCAGTCGTTTTCCTGGACGCGGGAGAAGTTCTGCCTACGTCCTGGTGGACACGCTGCCAGGCAAGGGTGTTTGGGGAACACAGAAATTTCCTAAATCCGAGGAGCTGCGGGGACTTCGTAAGAAACGCAGAGAGGCCGGAGACCAATGCGCGCCGCGCAGGGTTTGAAGGCTGCAAAAGGCGGTGGGCGGGCGGGAAACAATGCCCAGATATCGATATCGGGGGACGCAAGCCGAAGCTCTCGTCTGATTTGCAGGCGGAAAGAACGAGTGTCCCCGAAGCAGGGGACCCAGGGGAGTCTCCCCGATGTGGGGGACTTGCGGTAACCACCAAATGGGAAGCTTCAGAGAAAGAGTCCAAGTTTGAGGGTCCGTGGAAATGGCTGGGATGCAATTAAGGAGTGGAGGAATCCGAGTCTTAAAATGTGGGGGACCCAGAACGATTCTTGGGGTGGTAGGTTTTTGGGGTGACTCGAGAAAAATTCCCTACATGACCTGTACCCAAGTTTCTTCCCTTGTCTAACGCTGAGGGAAGAAAACAGTGGACACATTTCGGGGACCTAGGAAAAATCTCCACGTGGTGAAGGAAAGTGGAGATTAATTTCCACAATTTAAAAATGCAAGTTGGCGGCCTGGGCACTCCCAGAACTCTAGGAAAGCAACTTCCATTATTGTTGTGGCTTCGAGGGGAATTCTCAGTTCCTTCGGAGACTCGAGAAACACGCTCTAAATTTGGGGGAGGCTGGAGTGCGATCAGTACATACTGGGGAGAGCAGAAAACCAATGGCTTTACATTTGATTCTTTAAATCAGCTCATTTACTGTAGTTTTCATTTTGGCGAACAAGAGAACCATATCCTGCTTTCCTGAACACTGCCTGCCTTTGGGGAACCCCAAGGAAACATGATCCAAATTTTGGGGATCACTGGAAATTGCCCAGTAGAAATTGACAGCTAAATTTCAGGGTCCTTGGGTTTGTGGTGAGAAAGCTTGTAGGACACAGGCATGTGCTGCCTGGGCTTCTAGGACCTGGGGGTATTTTTCAGTCCCTGGACATTTTCATTTGGGGGGACGGGAAAACTGCTTAAATTCAGGGGGGCTCAAGGTCATAAAGTCAGGAGACCCATGAATCCAGCTTTTTTAGAAAAAGTTTGATTGTTTTGTGGAGGGGGGGGAATGAAAAATCTCTATTTACTTTGGAGGTCTGGGCGACACTGCTTCAATTTGGAGTCCCCAAGAAAGTAATTTTTGAACCTGGGGATGTAGTCAAGTTGTTCCGAGTCCTCGGGAGAACTGGGAGTCAACATCTAACGTTTGGGGGAAAAACCCGATTAAGAGTTCCTAAGTCGTGGGGCCTGGAGAAGCAGTGTCCAAAATTACTGGGGGGTTTGCTGTGTGGAAGACCCAAGAAATGTTTAAATTCGGGGTGACTCAGTGAGGGGTGGCGTCCATGCTTAGGAGCCCAGGAAATCAGTGCCACTGTGTGACCAACTGTAACAGTGGGCAGTGTGTGTGTATGTAAGACGGGGGTTAGGGGGCAATACTTGAGGGAACCCAGCAAATCCAAATACTGTACCGGTGGTCAGGGAAGGGTCTGGTGACCTCCGGGATTTCTGATCAGCATCTGGATTTTAGAAAACCCAGGTTCTTGTCAGTAAACTGGGGGATCTGGGGAATTTTTAAATACTCAAAAATTTTATGAGACACTGTACAAAGCCCAGTATACCAGGAACAGGTCTCTTTTGAATGCGTGGCATGACCCAGGGGGTCCTGGGGGGGACCGTGTAAGATTCAGGGCCACCTAAATAACCCGCGGTCACCACTGAGCGTATCCAATCTCGGGGTAACTGCTGGGTGCATTTTGTGGGGGCCTGTGACAGGGTCAAGAAGCTGGGAGAACTCCCCCGGCAGTGAATGCTCCGAATCTTCATGGCTCACAGGGGAAAGGGGAAAAAAAAAAAAACTTGCTTAGTGAGTTTGGGGGAATCAGAAGTCACCCTTTCAGTTTGGTGGAGCTTAGGAAACCCAAGCCCAGACTGTTTAGGATTCAGAAAGGGTTCCATGTGCTTTGGGGAAATTCCTAAATCCTGGCGGAGGCTAGGTAGCAGCGTTCCGAGGGTTCTGGGTAATTTGCTGCAGTGTGTGGGGGGTGGGAGGCTGGGTCTCTTTGTGTAAAACTTAGGAAGCCCAGGTTGGGACCAATAATTTTGTGACACTCGGCAGATAATATGCCACACCGTTGGTAACCAGTGTGGAGGTGACAAGACAGGGACAGAAGCTAGGGAGACCTTGTAGTTAACGTCCACCATTGTGAGAACACAAGAAAAAGTGTCACTTGACTTGGGACACTCACCCACCCGTCAGAAAAGCCCTCTCCACCTTCTGGGGGAGCCAGGCAAAGTGGCCAGCTTGACCACAAGTCGTGTTTGTGTTGACATGGTAGGGGACAAAGATCTGCGGCCCCTGAGGGTGGTGGGGGTGTGTGTGATAAATTGTTAGGGGCCTCGGAGGACACACCCAGGGAATTTGGGGACCCAAGGCCACTCGTGTAAATCCACGGAAGCCAGTTGGGCGCCTCATATGTTTTTGAAGTCCCCCGGAATTTCATGTTCAAGAAAACGCTTGTGACCTGGGAAAACGGTGAATGTGTTTGGGGACCTGGGACCAACGCTGTAACTCAAGAATCCCAGGGAAGAAAAAAAAAAATCCTGCCTGCGTTTGGAAGGAGCCGGGGAAGTGCTGAGTGGGTTAGGACCCCAGACACGGGTCTGCATTTGAGAGGCCAGGCTCCCGGGGGCCCGAGGAAACGGCGCTGCTGGAGACTCAGCCGCGTCCAGGGGACGCGCAGAGCAGGGGCGCCCTCCCCGGGACGCGGGCAGGGAGCGCGGGCTCCAGGGGCACGCGCCCCGGGGGCCATCCTGCCGCTTCTTTCTTTTGCCTTCTCGCCACCGATAGGTCTCTGCGGCGGAGGGGGCTCAGCGGGCGGGCCTCGGGCTGGATGGAGGGCAACACCCGAAAGCCTCGAGGCAGCGAGACAGACGCCCGGCCCCGGGCGCGCCCGGGTCCCCATCTCCCCTCGCGGCCGCCTCCGAGGGGAGGCCCGCGGGCTCCCCGCCGCCGCGCCCCACGCGCTCCCGCGCTGCGAGCCTAGGCGAAGCCGCGGCCCAGATGCCGCCGCGGGCAGGCTCGTACCCGGCTCGGCGTGGGGGCCCCGGGAGCACCCCGTCGGTAGCCGCCCCCGCCGCCCCCGCGCTCCTGGAGCGCCACCCGGGCCCTGCCCGGTCTCCACGCCGCACGGAAACCTGTTTTGTTTGAGTAACGCGAGCAAGGAGAGAGGGAAAAAAGGGAAGAAGATAAGAAAGTGCGTGCAGGGGGGGGGGGAGACAGAAGTGGGTGGGGGCGGACTGCAAAGGAGTGGGGTGCCACCGCGGGTCTCCTTTCGTTTTCTGAGGATTGTCACAGGGAAGGTCTCCCGACCCGGGCTGGAAATGGACAGGAAGTCAGAGGAGTCGACAAGGAAAATACTGAACCGAAGTCACTAACTAGATCCGAGGCGCCTCTGGCTGGCGGGAACAGGGTCCCCCCTTCGGAAACCGGGCCGGGTCGGGGTTGGGGGGTGTAGGGCAGCGACTCCAGAGAGGAATCCGTGGGGGAGGGGCCGCTGCAGGGAGTGAAGCAGAACGATGGGGGGGGGGCGAGGCAGAGCGTGGCTGTGCCCACGGCCCCCCCACAGAGGGACCCCAGCTAGAAGGGGGCAGCAGCAGCCCAAACCTGACACTGGGAAGGCAGGGGTTAATGCCATTGGACAGGTGTGGGGACCAGGAAGCCTTTCCCAGGAGCTTGGCAAGACTGGAAGGCCGCCCCCACCCCCGTGAAAAAACGGCCCATTTTCCACCCAGAGCCCAAGGCACGTGGGGAATGTTCCCCTTCAAATTCCAGTCCACATCAATCACCCCCATGTCCCATTCCAAGAACATCTGGCCTGTCTCCCCCCACCCATGACGGCCCCCTCCTCCTCTGGGCCAGGGCAGCAGGCCTGTGCCTTGTGCCTATAGCTCTGTCGGGGGAGAGAGAAGAGGCAGCCTTCTCTCGGGGATGCCCGCCTCGCCTCTGCTGTGTTGAAGTTGCTTCCCACTCTGTGGCGACTTTTGTAATTTTGCGGTGGGGAGCGTTAAAATAACGCCCGTGTGTGGGCCCAGGTCCCTGGGAGCCCAGAGTGCCTTCCCAAACCCTGCACAAGGGCTCCTGCTCAGGACAAACAGACGCAGGGCTCCCCTTGGCCCTGCGCAGGGGCCCTCCGCCTTTCCTTTAGGCTGGAGTGGTGGTGGTGGGGGCAGCCCGTTCGGTCATGGGCTTTCCCCCTGATCAGGGTGCCTGGGGGGCATTCACACCCATGGCCCATTTGGGGGTCCCTTTTCCTTCTCTCTGTCCCCCGCCCTCAGACGCTGGCCCTGGAGAAGCCCCTGCCTGGCGCGTGGAGAGACGCCTGGACCTTGCAGGTAGGAAGGCTGAGGCCACCTTGGGGTGCCAGGCTAAGCTGTCAGGGTGGGGTGGGGGGGCACACTGGCTCTTCCTCCCCCGCGGGGCTGCCCAAGAACCCTCGCCTTATTTAGTCAAAAAAGTGTGGCCGAAGGGACAGGCGTGGCAGAGCAGATCCGGGTCACCCTAGGGCTCAAAAAGGGCACTGGCGATCCCCCAGCCAGGGCCAGCCACCCTGGAGCCCCCAACTTCCGGCCCCCCACGGCAGGGAGGGGACCTGCCAGCAACCACAGCGTGTTGTCGGGCTGGGGTCTCCTGCTCAGGGCTTGAGCGTGGCTGGCAGGAATTCCAGCCCCCAGCGCCAGACCACCGTCCCCACACCCTGCTCGCTCTCACCCCCCACCCCCGCCCCGGCCGGGCACCCGGCAGGCACCGGAGTGGCCTCTCCTCTGGATCTACAAACCCAGATTTGGAAGAGAATAATCGCCCCGCGCATGAGAGATCCGGACTCACCCCAGCTAGTCTGGCCCTGCACCCCACCAGGCTCCTGCTCACGCTGGCCTTCCCAGCTCCCTCCAGTCCGCCTGCCTCTCGCACTCCCCGGCTTCCTCCCCAGCTCTGGCTCCGACCTGGCTGCTCACCCCCCCTCCCTGGGCCCAAGCCCAGCATTTGCAAACCCAGCTCCAGTGATGAGGGTCCCTGAGCGCCCTCCCTCACCCCCCCCACAGGGCTCAGACTGTGCACTTGGCTCTGGGAGGGACACACCCGTTCAGGGTCAGCCCCCACGGCAAGCAAGGGACAGATGAACAAGACCGGAACCGGAACCACCAGGACCCAACAGCACAAGCCAACCGAGGCACGAGCACCGAGCACCACCAGCCAGTAAACCAAAGCCACCACCAGTACAGTACGTAAGGATCGGGGTTGGGGGACCCAGGGAGATGGCTGAGCCCCCCCACCCCCCAATCTAGAAGGACCCAGGCATGGCCCCTGTTGTCCCAGTAGACTTGGGGTCTGAACTAAAGACAACACCTATCAAAGAACATTCTGGGTTTTCTCTCTGGGAAGGGGGTCACCTGCTGGGTGGATTCGTCCCTGCAGGCTCTGAAGGTGGCCCTTGTTGCTTTTGGGTCAGGCACCAAGGACACAAACCCATCCCACAGCTGCCCAGGACCCCGGGGCTGAGCCTACCGCCAGGGCTCCTCCACACAGTGCCTGGTCAGAGCTCTGCCATGCTCCCCCAGCTTGCCCCGGAGACCCTGGGGTCGTCTGCACCCCGAGCCTTTCTAATCGCCCTCACCCCCCACTCACATGCAGGAAGCCCCCCAGCCTCGAGCACGGTGGGCTCTTGACAGCCAGGCCCTTGCTGGCATCTTGAGGGTCCAGGGCTGCTGCCTCCCTTAGGTCAATACCTCGCTCCCCAGCTCATCACAGTTGAGCACGGCCAGCAGGGCCGCAAGGGTCAGGTACCCCCATGACAAAAGGAAGCACAGAGAGGCCAAGACACGGGGGGCCAGGCCCACAGCCGGCCTCCCAGGGCTGTCTGGGAGCCCCAGCTCGGCCTGGCTCTCCTTTCCTGGGGTCTCTCCTCACTCCTCCCTAACTTCGAGTTTTCCCTCTCCCCCTCCTTCCTTCTGTCCTCCCCTCGGCCCCTACCTTCTCCCCTGGGCTGCCCCCTGCCTCCCCTCTGACCTTCTCCCAGGAGCGCCCCGCAGAGGGGCACCTCGCTGCACCGCCGCCCGCCCCCAGGAACAGCAGGGACCCTGCTCTGCCCGTGCCTGAGCCCCCCGGGGAGAAGCACCTGGAGCAGCCCCCTGAACCCCTGACGCCAGCTCCGACTGAACACACTCCAGGCCCTCGCGGAGCCTCACTCAGCTCCTTTTAGAAGCGTGGGGGTGTGGGGGGGAAACCGTGTCTCAGGCGTGGAGAGGACACCAGTGGACCCCTCGGTCCTGGCTGGCGGCGGCGGTGAGAAGAGGCCGAGACACTCACCTCTGTGGAGCTGCGGCTGGCTGCAGGCCTCAGTCCTGAGTGCGTGGAGACCGCCTGGGCCACAGGCTGCAGCAGCTCACCTGGGGGCTGGGTTCGCGGGCAGCTCTGGCCTGCCTCTGCTTGGGCCTCCGTGTGGGCTGGGGGTCGGGGTCGGGCTGGACAGGGGGCTGAGCTGGCGGAGGCGCGGGGTCCTGGGGCTGAGGGCTGGAATGCACCTCCTCCTGCAGGAGCTCAGCGGTGACTCTTCGGCCCCTGGGGAAACATAAAGGTGGTCACTTTTAAAACAAATGTCCCTCCAGCCGCCGAAGCCGTGGGCCCCAGCCCTCCTCTGGCTTTTCCGCAGGGAGGCCTGAGAGTCACTTAATCAGGGTTTGAGGAAGGGGGTTCCCCCTGCCTGTCCGCCTGGCTCCTGAGCTCTCCTTTTGCCGAGTACAAGGGCAGGGGAAGTGGCCCACGCCTCACCCAGGGCTGGACGCTGCAGCCACCAGGCCTGAGAAGATGCCCGTGGAGGGGCAGGAGACCCTCTGCTGGATGGGACACCCTGCCTGCCTGGGCACGGGGGGGGGGGGAGGGAAGCATGGCATCTGCACACACAAGGCCCGTCTTGGAAGACCACGGCCCTTCATATAGAAAGCCTCCTCTCTGCTCTCCAGCTGTCCCACCTCGGACAGAAGCGAGGAAGGGGCCGGGCACACAGCTCAGTACCGGGCAGGCAGCGGCCGAGGCGGAGGAAAAGGGGAACGACCCTCCTCTCCCACAAACCCCACACTGGAGGGACAGGAGAGCAGAGCCCGGACCCCCGGGCGAGGGGGGGGACAGAGAGACTGCCCCGCCCTGCCAACGCTTGGCTCTGTGGGCAGAGGGGCCACGAGGAGCGCCCGGGACAGGCAGGGAGAAGCTGGACTTGGCAGTCCTGCTGTGGGGGTCTGGACACTGCTTCTCCACGCCAGTCATCCCCGGCACATGGTGGGCCTCTCCGGCGTGGTTGTGAGGAGGGAGGATTTTTTTTTTTTTGAGGGGGGGAGATGGCAGGGGGAAATTTGACTTTTTAAATGGTATAAAAAAAAAAAGAAAAAACAGAAAACTGCTTCAACATCTCGGGCCCCCGGCCCCTCTGCACTGTGTCCTGTTTGTCTCGGGGCGGGGCGGGGAGGGGGGTGCAGAATGAGGAGACTTCTCACACACAGAAAAATCCTGCCTTTTACATTTGCCACGACAGCTGCGCTGCCCAGCCCAGAACACCCCCGACACGGCCCCCTCGCCCATGTTGCCCGCGGATCAGTGACGGAAAACCGATTTTCCTTGCAAAAGCCTCCGTGGCTCTGGGCAGCCTTACAGCAGAAAAGGCCCCTGGCCACCTGTCTTTCCCGTCCCCCCCTTCCTGCAGAAACGGGGGTCCCGTTAGCCACCCCCAGCACACGCAGCCTCCCCGGTCCCCCCGCCCCACCCGGCGGACACCCCGAGAGGTTCCTCCTGCTGCATGAGGGTGGGGGAGCCCCAGTTACCTGTGCTCTAGTCGCTGCGAGGTGCCCGAGGCCCCCGGGCGGTGGACGAAGAGGACTGGGGAGTCGCTGGTGCCCCAAGCTCTCTGCCGAAACTGCCCGGTCGATGATCCGCTGGCCGGGACAATACTAGCAGCCGCCGCCAAAGCAGGGGGTGCTCCGGCTGCGGGGCCCAGAATCTCCAGCGGGACTGTGGCCGTGGGAGAGGAAGGGGATGAGGCCGAGGCTGGAGAAATGGCGAAGGGCAGTTTGAGAGTGTGCATGGCAACAGGGAGGCCCCCGGAGAAGTGGGAGGGCCTCTCCGCCGCCGCCACTGCGCACGCCACCTGCCCACGTGCCAGCTGAGGTCGGAGTTAACGCCTCACCTCCTCATCCCCTTCACGCCTGTCCTCCGGCCCCTCCAAATTTGGGTAGCTTTGCACCAACTCCGTGGGGCTGGGGCCTCCGGGGCAGCTGCCTGTGGCACGGTCCGGCGCCGGAGGGGGGGCACGGCGCAAGGGGGGTGGGGGTGGAGCGTGGGGTGGGGTGGAGATCTGGCACTCCCCTGCCCCTGCAGAAGGGGGTTTGTGGGCGTGGGCACCAGCGCAAGGCGGTCCTGCTCTCGCAGGCGGGACCACGTGCAGGGGGGTGGAGAGTGGGCGGGGCTTCATTAGACTGACAACTTGGCAGTCACCTGACCCCTCCCCCTGGAATGTGGGAGGGCTCGGCACGGGGAAAATGGGGGTGGGGCCAAAAGGGGGAAGGGGCAAATTGACAGGCTCATCAGAAAAGTCATCCTCCGGGTGGTCCCAACACAGCTGCGGCACAATGCAATCACGTGGGCCCTCCTTCCAGTGGGAAGGGACTCCTCTGGGAGCTGTCTCCCTTTCCCGGGGTCACCCCCTCCCCCCCCATAGGCCCCTGCACCAGAGGTGTGGCCCTTGGTGCGCAGGGTACTGCAGCAAGTGGCCAGCAGCCGTGGGGAGCAGCAGTGTCCTGTTCACAGGCACTCCTGGGTAGGACTGGGGTTCACAGACTCGGGAGTCTAAAGGAACCTTCAATAAAGGCACGGGGAACTTGGAGATCTCACCAACTGTGGGAAGAGGGGTGTGGTGGGGGCGGCAGGTAGAAGCGTCACCTGATTGGGCTAAATCTCACTGGGAATTTAAACGTCTTCTCCCCCAAGCCTGCCTTCAGGGAAAACAGGAGGTTGAACAAAAAATGCACTAAGAGGCCAAGACAGGGACGGGTCACAGAAGCACCAGTCCCCTAGCCTCCCTGCACCCCTGCACCCCTGTGTGGTCACCCGGCTCAGATCACCAGCCTAGGTCAGGGTTGAAGTCTCCCCTCTCCCTTTGCCCTGTAAGCCCTCACCCGAACTTCCTGCCTCGGTGGGAAGGATTGGGGGTTCAGTGGGGGGTGGGGGGCGGGAGGTGACAGTCAGCCTTCAGAGAAACTCAAGTTGGTTGGGTCGTGCCTAACAGGACGCTGGTACCCCAGGTCCACATGAGTCCTGGAAAGAGGGCGGTGTGTGTGGGGCTCCTCCCTGGGCTCTGGGGTGGGGAGGAGTGAGGGACGTTCAGGGCCCTGAGTCAGGTCCAGGACACGCAGGGGGAGTCAGGGTGAAGCCACCTCTGGGGCAGCTGTCACTTGCTCACACTGGCTGTGCCTCACAGCTCACGCTGGCTTGCAGGCTTCACAGCCTGCGCTGTCCCCTGCTGTCTGTCACAAGATGCCCAGAGGCACCAGGGGGCTAGGGGCCAGGTTCCCGTGAGGAGGGCCCCCACTGCCGGTGGGGCTGGGGAGTGTGAAGGGCTGACCTCAAGCCAAGCAAGAGTGTGGCCGGGAGGGCCACAGAAGGGGGTGTCCCCACGTGGAGAAGGTGAGCAGCTGATGGGGCAGAAGGGGAGCGGCCAGTCACACCCACAGATCGAACTCCTGCACATGGGGACCTTCCTACACCCCAGCAGTGTGTCTTGAATCTGAACTCCGCCCTGGTTTGAATTCCCATCTCTACCCCCTCGACCCCCCGAAGGGCTTCCTCCAACACGGGGCTATTTTGTTCCATCAGAATCTTGCAGCCCAGAGTGTCTAAGCAAGGGAAGGAGCAGGCTTGGGAGGACCCACGAGGGACTAAGCCGTGGTATCACTGAGGCAGGACTAGAGGCGCTGTGGGGGCGAGGGCTGTGACTTTCAGCACTGTGCTCAGGGACACGTGGCCTGTAGGGGATACAGGGTAATAAAAGGAACACAAAAGGGATAAACTTGGGGTGAAGGAACACCTCATTAGCTCCCAGCATCTGAGGCCTGTGAAAAGGACCGTCCCACGCTGGGGGGCTGGCCGGGGTCTCCGTTGTGCGTGAGAGAATCGGAAAACCCTCAGAAGTCCCTCATCGCAGGGTTTTACTCACTTGGCTGCTTAAGTGGCCTCATGCTGACACCTGGTGGCCACTTCTAGAATGACAGTGGCACAGTCGAAAGGTCTTAAGACCCCAACATTTGGGTGGGGGGCACCCTAGAATGAAGGCTGGGATGGGTGGGTGAGGGGGGGGGCAAAGCAACTATATTTTTCCTTACCAAGGGCCCCCCGCCGTGCAGTGTCAGGGCAAAGGGAGCTCTGCATCTTTGCACCCAGACCGGAGGCTTTTAACTGCCCCCATCCTGTGTCCACAGCCCGTTAGGCTGGGGGCTCCCTCCTCAGTGAAGGTGTGGTAAGGTGGATGGATGCCCAAGGCCGAAAAAAGTTAGACCTGGGACACTTTCCTGAGACTTCGAGGGGACTGGATTACGTTTGTCTCAGAATAAAATCAGGTGTGTTGCCGAGAGGCAGAATGTTGGGGCACCCTCCCCTGCCCCCTGCCCCCTGCCCCAAATAGGCAGAGACCTGGGGTGGGACTGCACAGGTGGGCTGGGTCGCGCTCTGCCCACACCTTGGCTCTAAGGCTTTCAAATCTGGCCCGAGCCTGACACCTTGTGGCCAATCCCTAGAAGTGCCGCCACAGTCTCAGAAAGCACCTGGTTGCTGTCCATCCATGTAGCCCTTAGGATAAAACCGGGGGCTATCTGACCAAACCTGGGGTGGAGGAGGAGGAAGAAGAGGGGGGGGAGGAGAACCCCTCCCCCATCCTGAGAGAGCCACACTAGCAGGGAACATAGGTTTAGCAGGCCAGGGGGGGGCTGTCCCCAGGTACCCCACGGCCTAGGAGGTGACAGGGCCTCCTTGCGAGGGTCCTGGGGGTCCATGCTGGACAGATCACATGGCAGTCCGTCAGACTGGGAGAGAGGGATGGGTCAGAGGAGGTCCGGAGGCTGCCCAGGCCGGGCCAGCACGTCCCTGCGCCTCGGTGTCCCTGAGACCTCAGGGGTTTCCCCGTGCCGGTGAGCAGAGGTCCGCAGATCGGGGTCCTCCTGCACAGAGTTAGTGCTCATTGGCATTCGCTGTGGCATGTTCCTGACATGAGGGCGCCCGTGCCCCTCACCTGGGCACGTCTGGGAATGCAGCCTAGATGACCAGTAACCCACCCGGGGCCTGTGGAGACCCCTCCATCTCCTGCATCCCCTGCAGGTTAGCGGCCACCGAGAGGGCTCTGATGTGTGGGTGCTGCCCCGTGCAAGTTGGAGGACGGCCAGGCAGGGAGTCTTTCGCTGCCCTGGCATCCTTGGCCGGTAGGTTGGGGTTCAGAGAGCTGCCCAGCCCCTCTCCTGTGAGGGGCCCCTGCACAGGAGACCCTCCTGCCCTGACCCACCTCTCTGGGGACTTTATCCCCTTTCCATCCATTCCAGGTCGGGGGGCCCTCCGTGACTCCGCCCTGAGCCTCCGCCCCTGGGGAGCTGGTCCCGTTCCCATGGGCCACACCTAGGGACCACGGATAGGGGACTGCCACTTTACCATGGCAGCAGCCCTGCGGGAGGGTCTCCACTGGTTCCCTTCTGACGGGGACCAAAGCTGAGGCCACGCCAGCCTGGCCCACCAGCCTCCCCGCCTTGGCCTTATGCTGGCACGAGCTTCTGAGACTCCCTACCCGCTGAGGCCATGCTGGGGGAGGAAGGGCCAGCAGGAACCAGCCCCTTGTGTCCAGGTAGGGCTGGACATGGGTCTTTTCTTTTTTGGGGGGAGGGGGAGGGCCGACCCATGACCAGCCCCGGGGGAAAGGCCATGGGGACACCAGCTGTCATGTGGTTCCAGGGAAGGGAGCACAGGGCAGCCACAGCCACCCCTGGGTCGGGTCTGTACCCTGAACAGCGACAGTTCAACACGGACCCCATTCTCAAGGTCAGGATACCCTGTGTGGGAGCAGAGGCGCCTCCTCCAGGAAGACTCTGAGCTTGCCTCCTCTGATCTGAGCTCTGGCGGAGCAGCAGGCACTGAGGTGGGGCGCCCCGGCCCTCCCCTCGCCTGTGTCCCAGCCAGCTCTTCCTTCGACCTGGAGCCTCTCCTCTCTGTCTCCTCCTGCTCCACAGCTGGCCCGGGGCAGGGAGCACCCCAGCAGGCCGCAGGGTGAACCCACTCTCCAGGCCTTGGAGGAAGGAGCCCGTCATGCACCCTCTCTTCGTCCCTGCCCTTGAAGCTGCCCTTCGCACAGACAGTGTTTCAGACCTCGGAAGGGTGCCCGGGAGGAAGGGAGTCAGGGAGGGCAATGGAGGGTCACAGAGGGCCACAGAGACCATGGACAGATAGAGAAAACCGTGGAGGGACAAGGAGGTCTGCAAAGGGGCTGGGAGGGACATGGAGGGACAGAGAGGGACAGGGAGGCCGTGGATGGACAGGGAGGGACAGGGAGGCCGTGGATGGACAAGGAGGGACATGGAGGGACAGAGAGGGACAGGGAGGCCGTGGATGGACAAGGAGGGACATGGAGGGACAGGGAGGGACAGGGAGGCCGTGGATGGACAGGGAGGGACAGGGAGGCCGTGGAGGGACAGAGAGGGACAGGGAGGCCGTGGAGGGACAGGGAGGGACAGGGAGGGACAGAGAGGGACAGGGAGGGACAGGGAGGCCGTGGATGGACAGAGAGGGACAGGGAGGCCGTGGATGGACAGGGAGGGACAGGGAGGGACAGGGAGGCCGTGGATGGACAGGGAGGGACAGAGAGGGACAGAGAGGGACAGGGAGGGACAGGGAGGCCGTGGATGGACAGGGAGGGACAGGGAAGGACAGGGAGGCCGTGAAGGGACAGGGAGGCCGTGGATGGACAGGGAGGGACAGGGAGGCCGTGGATGGACAGGGAGGGACATGGAGGGACAGAGAGGGACAGGGAGGCCGTGGAGGGACAAGGAGGGACATGGAGGGACAGAGAGGGACAGGGAGGCCGTGGATGGACAAGGAGGGACATGGAGGGACAGGGAGGGACAGGGAGGCCGTGGATGGACAGGGAGGGACAGGGAGGCCGTGGATGGACAGGGAGGGACAGGGAGGCCGTGGAGGGACAGGGAGGCCGTGGAGGGACAGGGAGGGACAGGGAGGCCGTGGAGGGACAGGGAGGCTGTGGAGGGACAGGGAGGGACAGGGAGGCCGTGGATGGACAAGGAGGGACAGAGAGGGACAGGGAGGCCGTGGATGGACAGGGAGGCTGTGGAGGGACAGGGAGGCCGTGGAGGGACAGAGAGGGACAGGGAGGCCGTGGAGGGACAGAAAGGGACAGGGAGGACATGGATGGACATGCAGGTCCGCAGAGGGACAGGGAGGAAAGGAACAGCCAGGGCCACAGGGTCACCCCAGGTCCCGGGTCCATCTCCAGCTGTATTTCTCTCGGCACGTGCACAGACCCACAGCCCAGAGCCTGCGGCCCAGCGAGGGGAGGAAGGGCATTTCTAAGGTTCCCAGCAGCGGGACTTGGGTATGTGTATGGGGGGGTGTCTGTTGGGGGGGCCCCAAGGGCAGCCAGGCTGGAAGGGGCCCCGTTCTGAAGCTGGATGGAGTTTGAAGAACAAACGTTTTTGGTCACAGCGTGATTGGCCACAAGCTGGCAGGTGGTGGGGGTCCGGCTGTTTTCCACAAACACAGATGGGCTGGAAAGGGGGTGGGAGTGAGGCTGGGGGGGGGAGAATGTGGGCCCCCAGGGTCTGATGGTTCAGCAGCCTCCCTCATGCATGTGGGACCAGTGCCTCACGGGATAGGGATGGGGGTTGACCCTCCGGCACAGCCCCAAGCCCAGCTTTCAGGGCAGGCCTCAGAGGCCCGTCAGCGGGTCAGGGACGGGGTCCCCTGAAGGCAGGGTTGGGCGGGAGACGCAGAGGGGAGTCTGAGTCCAGGAGGGTGCGGCTGGCGGGCCACCTGGAGTGGAAGGTGAGCTGAGGACCCCAGGGTGAGGGGGCCAGGTGCCGGCACCAGCACAGCCTGACCAGGCCGCGGGGGCCCACGGGGAGCCCCCCCCCACGGGTCTCCTCCACTCTTTGGACCTCTGCTGGGTTGTTCCTGTCCCACAGCCAGAAACAATACTGCGGGGGAGGGAGGCGGCCGGCACCCCACCTCCCTGCCTGCTGTCTTCGCAGTTCCTGGAACCCCCACCCCGCCCCACATTCTTTCTGTAAGTGACCTCTCCGCCCAGTGTGGAGAGGCAGGGATGGGGGGTGGACATGGGAGCAGGTTAACCCCGATGACGGCCTGAGGCCACCTGGGCCTGGGGTCCCTGTTCCCAAAGTCCCCGCCTCTGGCTGGAGGGGCGAGGCAGCTGTAAGTAGGGCAGGGGACTTCCTGGCCTCAGAGTGACAGCCACCCCCCCCCCCCCCGCCCAGCCTGTTTCCCCGGGGCCCTGAAGCCCCTCAGCAGAGGCTCCCGCTGGTCCCGGGCCCCTGGCTCTCTGCCCGCCTGGGTTTGTTCAGCCGTATGTGGGGGTGCTGGAGGAAGTGACCTCTAAGGGCAGGCAAGGCCTCTGGTTCTGGGGGCTGGGGCATCAGAACCCAGTGGGGACTGTCCCGGGATGTTGGACACCCAGCACATTTGTCCGACAGTGCCCCCCCCCGTCCCGCCTCCCCCAGGGAAGCCTAGGCCCATGAGAGGCTGGGTGGGGGGTTTGACTAGGGGGTGAGGGGCAGCGACATGGACACCCTGCCTCCTTCCTACACCTCAGGCCCCCAGAATGCAGGTCCAGCAGCCCCGTGGGCATCCTCAGGAGTGCCTGTTGAGTGTCCGCAGCTGGGCAGCTGACCCCCCCCAGAGGGAACAGCCTGCCTGCCCGGCGGCACAAGGGCAGTGCTGCAAAAGTTGGGCTTTGCTGCCCTCTGCTGGTCACATCGATGAATGGCTGCTCTGGCCACTTGGCCCAGTGTGGACGGTCACCCACCTAGCAAAACTTCCTGCCCCCCGGGACCTGGCCCTGCCTGAGTTCAGGGACAGACTCTCCCAGGTGAGCACACAGCTGTCCACCTTCACAGCCTAGCTGGACAAAGGTCCTGAGTTCTGCCAGGGGTCCTTTGCCCGCTTGTCTGGCCCATGGTTCCTGGCCTCACTCCGTCTCCCCGGGGTGGCCCTCACCAGGGCACTGGACCGCTCAAGGGGAGGGGGCGTCTGCCCTGTACCTCAGAAAACCCCTCTCCCGTACCCCTCAGGGCCTGTTCAGGCCTGGAGAACAGTGAGGACGGTCAATACTGACTGCCAACAGAAGAAGGCAAACACTGCTCCAATGGCCAGGAGCAGACACAATCCAGGGAGCCAGCCTGGAGGCAGCCACCCTGGCACAATGTCCTTGGCATGTGGCCACCAAGGGACAGACGTCCCAGCCCTGACGTCAGTCTTCTCATTAGGAACATGGGTGCAACAGAGCTTGCCCCGCCTGGTATGTAGGATAGCAGGGCCCGGAGCAGAGCTGTGCACGACTGAGGGGGACCTGTGTGTGTGTGTGTGTGTGTGTGTGTGTGTGTAGGGGGCTGCTGTCCATGGAGTCCCCTGGGAGATCCGGCCTTGCAGTGAGGGAGCAGGGAACCCAGCGGGGTGTGTGTGTGTGTGTGTGTGCGCACACGCACACACTTGGGAGCAACCGTTGTTCCTACACACACACACACACACACACACACACACACACACACGCCAAGATCACATGTGGGGCTGGATCCAGCTGACCCCACTTGCCAACCACATAGGCAAGTAAAGCCCAGTTCCAAGGGCAGGCAGGGTCTGAGGACACTGGGAGGACTGTCCTCCCAATTCCCCGAAGGGGTGGGTCAGTCTGGCGAACCTGGCTTCCACGGGGTGACCCCGGGGCTCCAGGAAGTCGGGGCTCTGGGATTCGGAACCCCGAGTCTGACCACGTCTCTGCCTCCAGGACCTCGTTTGTGCCAGGAGCACCTCACCTTTTTAAGAGTAGCCGTAGAGGCCGAGGGGTTCAGCTGGGGGGTTGGGTCTCAGGAGGGGCCGAAGAGTCAGGGCCCAGTCCAGGCAGGGGACCAAGGACCATGTCACCGCATGACCCAGATGCTGGGTGGGCAGCCTTCTCTACCCCAAGGGTGCGATCCCCCTCCCCAGGTGAGGCGCCCAGGAGGGCGGTCCTCAAGTGGCACCCCGGACCCACCCGAGCCCACACACACTGTGAGTCTGCCAGCTGAGATGGCCCAGGTGCCCTGGACCCCAAAGGGGCTTCTCCCTCCTCAGAGCCGGCTGGCACCTGAGGGGGAGGGACGTTCTGGGGTCCTGCCCAGGGTCTCCTGGTCAGCAGGGCCGGGCAGGACACAGGCTTGATCAGCCGCTGCCTGAAGAGCTACCCGACCCCCCGCCGGCCCCCTTTCCATCCCAGCGGCACCGGGCCCGGCCCACCCATGCTCACGTACCTCAGCGTCTGCAGGACACCCCTCCCTCTCCCGGGCTTCTGGGGACACCTGAGTGTTCCCGCAAGCAGCAACCCCTGCCCATCCCAGCCACCTCCTGCTCCTCCTCTTCCGGGTCCGGGGTCCGCCGTCCACTCTTCTGCCCAGGCCTGGCCCCCACTACGGGGTATCGATGTGGCCATGGTCGGGGAGGAGCCTGGGATGGAGCCTCAGGGCTTAGGGAAGGTTGCAGGGGGGTGGGCAGGCACTGGGCCCCCAGGCAGGTGGGTCTGCCTTGTCAGGGTCTGCAGCCAGCAGGACTCAGGCCCCGGGCGGAGCCTTCAGGGAAGGGGCAGATTGGTTTGGCCTGGGCACCTGGCAGACTGGCCAGGCCACCCTCTGACCTCCCGGTCCACGGTCCACCCGGGCAGTGTCCAGTGTCTCAGACATTCCAGGCCTGTGTGGACTGTCCCTTGGTGCCACCCTGGGCCGCAGCGGGTGCCGAGGAGGAAGGTGTCGGGAGCCCTGCAGACCTGGACCTCGAGTGACCTTGATCTCAGGCCCTGACGGCACTCTTGGGGTGACCTCCTCGGGATGGGGCCGAAGGGGTGTGGCTGCGTCGCGGGGGGACCCTGCGGGCTGCAGTTCTCGGGCTGGGGGGGCACAGCCAGGAGTTCCTGAGCGCTGGGTCCCAGACCCCTGCCCAGGGGGTCTGCCTGTGGCGGTCCTGGTCCGTCCCCGGCCGCAAGGCTGCCGTCTGGTCTCTCCCAAGTCCCCCAGGGCCCCCGTGGGTTCTGGCTGGATTTGGGCTGCGTTCTCGGGCTGGCCCGGGCCCACCCAGAGTTGGGGGCAGTGGGGGAGCACGCAGGAAGGCCCAGTGTGGGCAGCCTTTCATACCTTTCTCTGTCCCTGCCCCTGTAACTCCCTGCCCAGCCTCTTCCCTCCAAGGGGCGCCTCCGTCGCAAACGGCCCTAAAAGCCGGCCTCTTGGGGCCAGGGGGGAGACATTGCTCGTGGCCCTTTCTGTCTCCTCCAGATGCCCCTGGGAGCCCGAGGGCTCCGGGCTTGTGAGCGAGTGGTGTCAGCTCCCAGCCAGCCCCCCCTCCCAGCCCGAGACCCCCACACCCTTCTCTGTCTTGTCCTGACATAGCCAGGTGGCCGTGAGTCCTCCCAGTGACACAGGGCAGGGGACAGGGGCTGGCCACCTGGGGAGGGGGCACTGCCACACTGCCACGTGCCCGTGGGCACCCAGTGAGTGAAGAGAGAGAAGGGGGATCGGGGAGGGCGCCCCACGGCAGCCACCCTGACCCGCACCCCTGTGCCCCCACCAGCCCTCGGCCGCCGACACCACACAGACAACAGCGCGGGGCTCATTGAGGGCTTTATTGAGTCAGCCGCAGCGCGGGCACGCGGGAAGCTGGCACAGCGCCGGCGGCACTGGCTAGTTGCAATAGTTCTCCAGCTGGTAGAGGGAGCAGATGCTGGTGCAGCACTGGTCCACGATGCCACGCTTCTGCAGGGAGCTCTCCAGGGCCAGGGGCAGCAGGCCGCCCACGCCGAGGCCCCCGCTCAGCTCCGCCTCCCCCACTGCCGAGGAGACGAGAACCCACCGTCAGGGCAGAGAGCGGACCCCCTGCCCAGCCCCGGGGACAGCAGGTGCCCGCCGCCTGGCGGAGTCCCTGCGTCCTGCCCTCGGCCCCCAGGAAACCTGAATAGGTGCTCCTGCTCCCTGCCTGGCACGGGCCTGCCCCCCACTTCCTACGGCATACAGCCCGCCCTAGTCCGGCCCTTCCCCATGGGCACTCGGGTGGGAGGAGAGGGCACCCCCATTGTCCCCGTGTCTCCCCAGACAGTCAGCAGCTCCCAGGCCTGACTCCCCGAATGGAATTGCCCCCGAAGTTGCTGCCCTCAGAGGCAGAGAGGAGCAGAGGGGACCCCTGTCTGAGCAGGGGCGGTAGGTGGGGGGACCAGCAGGGGGACCACAGAGAATGAGGCGGAACGGAGGGATGCCAACACTGACCGGGTTGCCGGTCACTTCTAGAATGTGACCTAAGGAACATTATTCCTTAAAAAAAAAAAAAAACCCAAAAAACCCACAGGACTTCCCCGGGGGGGGGGTGCGGGCAGGGCGGCGAGCGCTCACCCTGCGGGTCCTGGGCCTCCCGGCGGGCCTTGGGCGTGTAGAAGAAGCCGCGCTCCCCGCACACCAGGTACAGGGCCTCCACCAGGTGGGAGCCGCACAGGTGCTGGTTGACGAAGGCCCCGGTGGGGGCAGGCGCCCAGAGGGCCAGCAGGGCCAGCAGCGGCAGCAGGCGTGTCCACAGGGCCATGGCGGGGCGTCGGCGACCTGGGGGCGGGCCGGGTTGAGGCCGGCGAGGGGCACGCTGCCCCCCACCCCGCCCCCCGCCAGGGACCCCTACCCCTTGCCAGCCCAAAATGCTCTAAGGGAAGAAAGAGCTCACGTCCCTCTGAGAGCCCTGACACCCTGAACCCCAGCGGGAGGGCAGCCCCAGCCCACGGCTGACTCGGAGCCCCCGGACTGACCTGCTTTCTGACGGCCTGCAGAGGTAGCTAGTCCGGAGGGCTGGGGGCCACTGGGTCCGGCTGGCTTTATAGTCCCCAACCTGCCTGGCCCATTAGAGCCCCAGGGGTGGCAGATGGCTGGGGGCCATGGGTGGAGGGGGCTGAGGCTGCAATTTCTGGGTCATTTGCCCAGTGCTGGGTCTGCAAGAACTTCTCCTTGGTCGTCAGCACCTCTCAGGGACACGGGGTCATTAGACTCTTAATGAGGGGGCCTGCAGGCCCCTGGCTGCCCCCACCCAGCGGGGGACAAACATCTCCCAGGGAGCAGAGCCCTGGTTTCCACGAGTCCAGGGAGGTAGCGGTGAGAGGAGAAGGCTCTTCCTGCCTCAGCCCCCGCCCCCGCCTTCTGACCACTGGCCCTGGTCAGCCTGCAAGGCCCCGTGAACGGTTTGGGCTGTAGGGGTGGGACCAGGAGGGAGATCTCTCTGCTTATGACCCCGTCCCCTCCTCTGCTTGAGCACAGCAGCTCGCCTGCGGCCCCCAGCTCCCGGGAGGGTGCTGCAGGGAGGGCTGGATTTGAGGGGCCAGCAGCCCTCACCTTCGTTTCAATGTGGGGTTCGTGGCTCCCCTGCGGTGCCTGGCCCCGGGGCCCCATGGATGTGGCCGGCCTATCCACATCTCACCTGAGTCCCCTCTGGGTTCCCACCCTTCTTCCCGGAGCCCCGCCCATCTCCCCGTGCTGACCCCGCCCTTCCTCCCGGAGCCCCGCCCATCTCCCCGCGCTGACCCCCGCCCTTCCTCCCAGAGCCCCGCCCATCTCCCCGTGCTGACCCCACCCTTCTTCCTGGAGCCCCGTCCATCTCCCGTGCTGACCCCTGCCAGGCCTGGCCCCGCCACCCCTTCATCTTGCTCCGATGTCACGTGGGCTGAGCCCCTGCGGTCCCCCCAACTCCCCCTGCACAGGCATGAAGGGGGTGACCTGGACTCCCACCTGCCCCCCGCTGTCTCTTAACCTCCCTCAGCACCGGTGGCACCGGGGTCTCGGGCCCCTCCCTGCAGAGAAAGCGCTGAGCGCCAAGGTCCCTTCACAGCCGGAGAACCCCTCGGAGCCTCTCTGAGAGGGACATGCAGGGCAGGAGGCTGGACAAGGGAGGATCTGGTGGGAGGACAGAGCCCAGGGGTCAGTAGGAGGGCCAGAGGGAGATGAGGCCGGCCATCAGCCCTCTGCCGGGGGCCCTACGGGGCTCCCCGCCATCAGAAACGGCCCTCGTTGGGGCCTCCTGGGCTGACATGAGGCGGTACGGGGCTGAGCAGTCAAGGTGTTCAAGGCCCAGCATATGGGAGGAGGGCAGGCCATCAGGGGAGGCCTTGCCCAGGAGGGCATTGACGGATGAGTAGGAGTTGACCAGGACTGGTTTGAAGCTAGGGCTGCAGGGGGGTCGTCAGGGGTGGCCGGAGGGAGCGCAGGAAGCCCGAAAGAGGGCTGGCATCACCCCGGCCTGCAGGAAGTAAGGAGCCAGGCCCCTCCCCCAGGGCTGCCCCCTCAAGCGAGGGAGAGGAGGGCCCGCCCTAGATGAGGCAGGGGGTCCAGACGGAGGGCCACTCCAGATCCCCTCACGTGAGCGTGGGGGGCCTCACAGAACCCAGAATCCAGCTCCCCAGTGGCCTTGCTGGGGAGACTGACGTCCGGAGGGTTCACCGAGCAACCGGCTCACATTTCGGGAAACACCCCAGGTCCTGCCCTTGGTGGCGGTGCAGGGATCCCATGCAGCAGCCGGGACTCCACCTGCACTCCCGGGCTGTCCCCCTGGGGCCCTGTCCCCCTCTCAGGTGGACCTTGGAGTCGGCACTGCCGTGTGCCCTGCCCTCCCCCTTGGTGCCCAGCCCCACGTGGGCTGGCTACTCCTCCCTGCCTCCACACAGCCCACAGAGACAGGGAGCTCGGCCAGGACCCCCTCGGCCCTCGGGAGCTGCTGGGGGCTCAAGCTGCTGGCCCTCTGGTTGAGCAGGGAACTCCGGCCTGGAGGGCCCCCCTGCTGGCCTGGGCCGCCCCGTGAGGCTGTGCAGGAAGAAGAGGCGGAGGGGAGACCTCTGAGAGAGGCTAGGGGCACATGACTCGGACACCCAGCAGGCATGGGGCTTCTCTTTATTAAGATGGTGAGGTGAGCGGGCAGCACACAGCAAGGCACGTGGCACATCGGGGCGAAGGATGCCAGCGGAAGGGCTGGCTGAGGAGCAGGGCGGGGGCAGCGCGGGGCCCTCCGGCAGGGAGGATCTTTGGCAAGCTCTTGGGGTGCTGGTACCCAGGGGTCGGGGAGGCTGGGGAAGGGCCTGGGGAACCCAAAGGCCAGCCCACCAGGGCCCGCTGGTCACACCCCCTGGACTTAGCCCATGGCACTCAGTGCGTGGGCAAGGGTTTGCAGCTCGTCCTGGACGGCCTCCAGGGAGCGCCGGATGGCTTGGGGACTGTCCAGCACGTCGATGGCCAGCGTGTATGGGTCAAACTTCACAGAGAAGGGGCGCTGGATGCGGGAGGCGTAGCTCCTGGGGAGGGGGCCGGCAGGGACCCTCAGTCGCTCGGTGGGGGACTCAGGGGCTTTGTGGAGGGTGGGGACAGGGAGGGGCTGGGGCAGCTTGGGGAAGGGTCTGCAGCCTCCAGAACAACCCCATCCCTCTCTGCTCCCCCATCAAGGCCCGGCTCAGCTAGACTTCTTCCTCCAGGAAGACTTCCCAGACTTTTTTGGGGGTGTCTCAGAGAGTCCCAGCGAGGTATCTGCCCTCAAGCTTGTGTGTGAGATCCAACCCTCCCTTTCTCCCCTCTCCGGGCCTCTGTCCCAGGTTAAAGAGATAGGGTGCGTCAGGACCTGCCCAACCCGCACTGCACCCCCAGTCCCCGTCCCAGGGAACTCTCCACGGCCTCCAGGCCCCTCTGAGCATCCCACACCTCTTGTCCACCCCACCCTCCGGCCCCAGCTGCTCAGAGGGCAGGAGCTGGGAGGGACCTCACAGATCCTTCTTGCAAAGGTCAGACTCGGCCTGAGAAGCCGTGGGTGGCCTTGGCCTGACCTCGTCCTGGCCACCAGGCCTCACAGTTATCCCACTCCCAGACTTTTTTTTGGGGGGGGTGCTGCTGTAGGGGAAGGGTGTGGTCACGGAGGCGTTCAGTTTTCTCCTCTGTGAAATGGGTTCGCGTGGCAGGCCTGCCCACAAGCTCACCCCGTTAGGGGGCCCTGGGTGGGTGCAGGGGGTGGTCTCTGCTCTGAGAGCTGGCCCACCTGAGCTTGTCCTTGGCATCGCTGAAACTCTCGGACACAAAGTAGATGGACTGGTATGTCTGGTCTTGGTACGGCTGCAGGGCGGCCGCGTCAGGGTCAAAGGGCCGGATCTCGGGCTCCTCTGAGAGGGAGTGCTGGGGGCGGGGGGCCACGGGTCACAGGACCAGCGCCCCACGGCCCCTCGGGAACTGACTCGGGGTGCAGATGCGTGCCCTCCTCCCCCCCGGGGGGGTCTTCCTGTGGCCCGGGCACCACAGAGACAGGCTTTCTCCACCCTCCTGGGAGGCCCAAACCCAGGAGGGGAGACCAAGACCACCCTCCTTGCTGGGATCTCGACCTGACCCCTTCCCCACCAGGGGCTGCTCGCTCAGGAGCGTCTCACCAGGAGCTCCCCGTAGGAGGACAGGAGCCCAGCACCGTAGGCCTTCACCTCGCCGTTCTGCTTACACAATCCAAACTCCACCGTGAACCAGTACAGCTGGGGGACAGCGCCGGTCCGGTCGGCCGGAGAGGCCGTCCCACTGCCCCGGGCCCCCTGCGACACCACCCACCCAGGCAGAGCGGGCCCAGCCCCCGGGGCGGCCACGGTCTGAGAGGGACACTCCCTGGACAGAAGCAGAGACCTCAGCCCAGATGGAAGGGCCCACCTGCACCCCCTGGGTCCTGAGCCCACCCGCCGGCCCTGCAGGGGACGGGACCCACTGTGGACAGCTTCTCGATTTCCTCGTCCGAGGCTCCCAGGGACGCCAGGCCGATGTCCTGCGGAAGGAGGAGGAGGACGAGGCTGACGGGGGGTGGGGGAGCTCCGACCACCATTGCCTGGGCACCCGCTGGAGGGGCTGGGGGTGTCCGCAACCCCACGGGGCAGCCTGGATTCGGCGCCATCAGGGCCCACCCAGGACGGCTCCCTGGTGTTCCTGGGGGGGCCGGCAGGTGGCAGCACAGGCCATGGGCTCCTGACCCAGGGGCCCATGTTGGAAAAGGATACTTCATCGTTTCTACAAAGCGGTCTTCCGGGAATTGGTCTGAGCCCGCCCACCCCTCTTTCTCAGGATGATGCCATCTCCCTGACACCTCTGGGCCCCAGCGGGCACAGGCCAGCCTGGACGGGCTCAGGCCCAGCGGCTCAGGGAGTCCCTTCCCCTCCACCCCCAGCCCCAAGCCTGGGCCTGTAACCCTGCGGTTGACCTCGGCTCCTGGCTGGAGGCCTGGAGGACGCACCTGGGAGAACTGGGCGAAAGTCCGGTCAGCCAGCATGGGCACGTGCCCCAGCAGCTCGTGGCAGCAGTCCCTGCGTGGGGGCGGGGAGAAGGGGTGGAGCTGGAGACCGGGACCCCTCCCCCTACACCCCCAGGGGGGTGGAGCTGGAGACCGGGACCCCTCCCCCTACACCCCCAGGGGGGTCAGCCAGCATGGGCATGTGCCCCGCAGTCCCTGCGTGGGGGCGGGGAGAAGGGGCGGAGCTGGAGACCGGGACCCCTCCCCCTACACCCCCAGGGGTGACGGCAAGGCCTGGACCGGGTGGTGGTGGGGGGCTTCCCCCTGGCCTGTGTGGAGTCCCAGCAGCCCACAGGCCGCCCCACACTGCAGCACACTCACGGCTCTGGGGAGTGCATGGGCGAGGAGGCATGCCGGATGTACTGGGTACACTGGAACACGCGGAAGGCCAGGCTGGCCAGGAAGTCCCGGGCGGACAGCAGGCCGGCCACGGGCCGCAGCTGGAAGCCTGTCCGCTCTGCAAGGGCCACGGCGGGCGGGCGGTCAGAGCCTCGGGAGGGCCAGGGCCCCGGGGGGCTGACTGTCCGCTCCCAGGCCCTCCATCCGTCCGTCTGTCTGTCCTTCCAGTGGCTCACCTTTCAGGAAGCGGGAGACGTCCTCCAGCTGGGGGATGTTGTCCTCACGGTACCCACTGAAGCGCTCCAGGAGCTCGAAGGCCTCCAGATGCTCCCGGCAGGCGTGGGTGGCATAGAGGCCCCTGAGGGTGGTGTACACCTCCTTCCTGCGGGTGGCCGGTGGAGGGGGACTCAGGCCTGGCCGGGGCCCTGGGCTCCCCATGGAGCAGCTGCTGTGTGGCCCGTCCTAGGCTCCCGAAGCCCTTGGCCACTGGGAGGAGCTTTCACCCGCGGTTTAGGGGATTCCAGGGGACAAGTGTGGGGGTGGGCAGCCCTCAGCTTCCTGGACGACCCACCAGGCCAACCTTTAGGGTCTCAGGAAGTCCCTCCCCACTGGCCTCAGTCTGTCCTTCTGGGAGCCACTGACTGTGAACACGGGACTCTAGAGGGGTCACACCCAGGCCCTCCTTGTCCCCACTCCTGCCCCTCCCCAGTCAGCCGCTGTCACAGGGTCTCACCAAGTGGCAATCTCCTCGGCCGTGTACTCCACACGGGGAATAGGGTCACCACTGTGGAGGGACCAGTAGTCAGGCAGGGACCCCTCGGGGACGGCACGTAGGGGGTGGACAGGAAGGGCTGGGGCTGTGTGGCCTCTATTACTGCTTGACCGCTCTGTGTTGTGGTTTGCTTGGCTGTGACTTGGGGTTCCCGAGTCACACAGGGACCGACCGTAGGGACAATGTGACAGTGAAGGTGGGTGGGGGTGTTGCTGGCAGAGAGGCCCTTCCCCCCAGCCCATCTGCTGCAGGGTGGGGGGACTGCAGGGTGGGAGGGGGAAGGGCGGGGGGCCGCAGGGCGGGGGCGGTCCGCAGGCTGGGCCGGAGGACCTCCTTACTGCTTGTACTGGAAAGCGATCTCCGCAATCAGCCTCCTGCGCTGCCGGTACACCTGGTCCGAGAAGCCCTGCGGGCAGAGTGGACGCAGCTCAGGGGGCTCTCCTGCTGCCCCTCCCCGCCCCACCAGCCCAGGTGTGACCTCTGACTCTGCTGGGAGCTGGGCACCCGCCCCCACCCCACCACCAGGCTGCACGCACCACCGGCCCATGAGCACAGGGGGTATGTGGTTGGGCCCAGCAGGTCTGGAGAGGCACCAGCTCACCGGGTGATCCAAGTCCAGGTCAGGGTCAAACTTGGTGACCAGGTGGTGACACTTGTCCAGCTCTGAAACTTTCCTCGGGAACCAGAGGACTTCACAGAGGAGGGAAGGAAGGAGGGCCGCCCCGTGAGCAGTGGGCTGTGGGGGGAGCGTGGCCCAGCCTTCCCCGGACAGTCTGGGACGAGGTGGCCCTGGGACTGTGGAAGCCAGAGGTACCCAGGCCCGGACACAGGTGGGGAATAGGAGGGCCAGAGCCAGCAGGGCGGAGGTCTCCCGGCAACACCACCTGGGCATTCGGGGCTCCCCTGCGGGGTCAGGGGGCCGCTCCCAGGGCGGAAGAGCTGGCCCGGCTCACCTTTGCTCTCCCCAGCGCCACGGACGTCCTCCGCCAGGCGGCGCACCGAGCTGAGCAGGGCCGGCAGCTCGGCACTGGCCACCTCACAGCGCACAAAATAGTCCAGGTGGGGGGCCCCCGCCCGTGGCCTCTGGGCAGGCCGGGTCTCCAGATGGAGGATTTGGGCTTCGAATGTCTTAAGGAGCAAAATCAGGGGAGAGATTGAGGAGACACAGAAGGAGGGAGAGGGGAGAGGTGAGGAGGAAGGCCCTTGGGGTCCGCTCGCCCTGACCCCCCCCCCAGGCGTTAGACCCTGGGCTTGGGGCGGGGAAATGAGGTTTGTCATATTTGTCTAGCAGCAGCTGTCCCAGCGGTCCCCTTGACCCAGTTTTCTGGGTGATGCTGTCTTGTGTCCCTCGGCCACACCCAGACAGCCTGGTCAGAAGGTCCTGCCATCCCTGGTGGCTTCATGTGGACCCACCGGCCATGCCCAGGGCTGGGGGTAGACGCTGGCTCCCCTGCGGCGAGTCAGGAGGCACAGACCCCTGCTGAGCAACACTGAGCCCCCGTGGCTGGCTGGCTGGCTGGCTGGTGGGAAGGGTCAGCTCCCCCACCAGCTCTCGTTGCCCTGGCAACAGCCACGAGGGGTGTTGGGTCTCCACGCCAGCCCTTAGGGCCACGGTGGTGGGAGCTGGAGAGCAGTCTGGCTGTAATGTCATTTGGGTGCCTGTGCCGGGGGCCAGTCTGCAGCCCGCCGGGCCCCCTGTGGCCGGAGCAGCCGACACAATCAACTGCCACACGAAGTCTCAGGACCAGGCCAGACGTGGGACCCGGGCCCCAGCTGCTCCCTGGGGGCCACGCCCACTCACGCACCTACGCAAGGTGGTCGTGGGGAGTGGGCGGGGCGGCAGGGCTCGCTGGCCTCAGGCCTAGCGCTTGGTGGCTTCAGCGAGTTCCTGGAGGGGGGGTGACAAGAGCTCCTACGACCCTCTCCCTTTGCAGCGCTCAGTGGCCTGGGCAGTGGCCTGAGTCCTGCCCACGCCGCGCCCACGCCCCTGGCGCCCATTGTAGGCCCACTGCTGCCCTCACCTCAAACGCCTTCAGGGTGCGGGAGAGCGGAGTGGGCTTGGCGCCCCGCAGGGTGAAGACCAGGTTCAGCAGGGCCTTGCCGTCCCGCTCCACGCAGGCCCCGGCCCCCAGGGGCTCCCCCGGCTCCGAGGCGGCCGCCGCGGCCGCCGCCTTCTCCCGCTCCTTGCGCGCGTCCTCGATGAGGCTCTGCCTCCGCCCGATGAAGCGTGGAGACTGTGGGGACAGGGCCGCCCAGCTCTGCCCGGGACTCTCGGACCCACCAGCCCTGCTGCCTCCGTGAGCGCCTACTGTGTGCCCTGGAGGCACCGGCTGGCTGGCTGGGCAGGACCTCGCCCCCCCCCCCCCCGTGTCCTGGCCTTGTCGGGGCTGGGGTGCACCACGGACCCATGGCACCAAGGCGCTGTGTCGCCTGTCCCCAGGCCGGCCCTAACTGGATTAGGTGACAGGAAGGAGTGACTCAAGCACTTCATCAGCTGCCCCTCGGCCCCCAGATGGACGGCAGAGCTCAGGGTGGGGGCAGGGGGGGCAGCCAGCATGGTGCCTGGCTGCCTGGCAGGGAGCCGCCCCCACCCAGTCCCTGCGTCCCCCACCCAGCCTCTTGGGTTCGTGTGAGTGACCTCTCCTCATGGTCCTTACCAGCACTTCCTCATAGCACAGGGACACCTGGCCACATTGCCCCTCCACCTGGATACAGGTGCCCTTGTCCACAGCCTATCCTCAAGACTGTCAACCCCCTGGGTCAGCATGATGCCCCCATGCACAGAGACCCCCCAGGCCCAGACGAAGAGGGAGCTGCATGGGGGGGCATCCCTTGGAGCTGAACTTCCCAGAGTGCCCTCGGGTCTGGAACGTGGGGGGAGGGGGTATGCAGGGCAAGCTCCTCCCTGAATCCCCACTGGACCTTGGGAGTGTGGACACAGCCAGGGTCCTGGGCCTCCACGAGGCGGGGGGCTCTACCCCACAGCTCCCTCACTCCCCACCCCGAGAAGATTGTTTCTGGAACTCAAATTGTGTTTTCTATAAAAGGTCTAGAAACAAAAATCCGTCTTAAATGTGCAGGGAGCTGATTATTCCCGGGCATCCCTGGGGATGAACTGAAGACCTCCTCTTCCAGGCCGAGAAGACCCCCACCCCACCGTGATCCAGTCTCGCGAGGGGCCGGCCGAGTGGGTCTGGCCAGCACCAACTCCCTAAGTGGTAGCGGCTTGGGGACGGTCCCAGCTGGCACCCAGTGTCGCTAAGCAGGGTTGATCACACCTGGAACATGGATGTGTGTGTGGGGGGGTGGGCGATGATGAGCAGGAATTGCCCCAGAATCCAGACACCCCTTCAACTCAGGCTGGCACCCTCTCCATCCACCAGGGGCCCACACCCTCCACCATAAGCTGTGCCAGGGCCCGGGACACCCTCATGCACATGTTGGCTCCAGTCGGCCCACCCACACAGACTCAGACACCCAGGCACCAGGGTCACCCACGCAGCCTGGGCAGAGGACCCCACGCCAAGTCTGGGTCCGAGTCGTCCATGCGGACCCCGAGCCCGGGGACGCCCTGGGCTGCTCCTGGTCCCCTTCGGCCAGCGGGCACCACCAAGCCTACCCTCTTACCATGATGGCCTCGGCCTGCTTGGCATCCAGCTCGGAGACGGCCCTGCGGAAGCCCTTGGCCTGCGGCGTGGCGGTGTTGGGGGTGGGCATGACACCGGCCAGGTCCAGGGCTCTCTCAGCAGCCCTCAGCCCGGCAACCTCTTATAGGCAGAGCTGACGTCAGAGCCCCCCCTCCCCGGGTCCCCCACCTCCCACCTCCCTCGCATCTTTCTCCTGCCTGCTGCTGCCTCCGCTGCCTGAGGGAGGCGGGGTGGGCGCGGAGCGGGGAGACGCAGGAGAAAGGGCTCTGTCCCATTAAATCTAATTGCCGCCACTGTCACCGCACCCAGGCAGGGGCCGCCTGCCCCGCTGTGAATCATCTTGTCTCCGGTGGGGGTGGGCACACTCTGCGGGGCCGGGGACAACTGGCGCCCCCTTAACCCTTCCAGGTGGGGAATCTGGCAGGGACACGGGGCAGGTGCCGTGCTGGGCACCCCGCTGGTGGAGGCCGTGCAGGACCGTGGGTCTTGGTGCAGGTGCCTGGGGACCGAGAGGAGAGGCCCGGGCTCCGCCCTGGATGGATGGATGAATGGATGGACGGATGGACAGACCTCGGGCGGCTGTCCGCTTCTCCAGGCGATTCTTCCTTTCAGCAAGTTCCCCAACAGGGTCCCACAGCAAGGTTCCATGGGGTGCCATCCACAGAGGTGTCAACCGTACCCACCCAGCCCGCTGCTCCCGGGTCCCCAGGCGTCCGGCAGGACTAGAAACATCCCAGAAACGACTAGAAACAGTCCTTCCAGCGTGGAGGAGGCGGCTGGGGTTGGGGACAGGGGAATCTCCAGCACCTGTGTGGAGGCTGCAGCCCAGCTCACGGAGGCTCCCTCACGCCCACCTCCAGACCCAGGCTTCTCCTCTGGTCCCTTCTTTGGGGGAACTCTCTCCCATCCCTGAACTCAGAGGGTCCTGAGTCCCCCCTCTCCTCCTCCTTCCCGGAAGCCCCCCTGAGCCCCCTGCATCCACCTCAGCCGGCCCCCAGGGCTCCATCACCCCCGGGGGCACCTGAGGACAACCTGCCCGCGGGTTCCTCTGAGCTGCAGACACCACGCTCATGCTGGTGTCAGCCGCCCCGGGACAGGGGCGCCCCGGGAGAGGACGGCTTTGGGCAAAGGCTTGTGGACGTTGCGGCTGTGGGACCAGCAGCAGCTCTGGGCTCTTCAGAGAAAGGTTTCCTCTCGCTCTGGAAAAAAAAAGAGCTTCGTGGAAGGGACTCTGGGCAGTGAGGGGTCAGCAGGAACAGTGTGGAGAGGGAAGGAGGACCCCGCGTGGAAGCCCACTGACCTGCCGCTCCCTCCTGGAGAGGGAGTGGGCCTGATGTGCAGCCACTGGAGCTGGGGTTCCGCAGGCTAGGGGGACCTGGCAGACACAGCAGACGTCAGAAGTCCTCGTCTCCATGCCCGCCCAGCCCCGTAGGTCCACCCCTGACCGGTCACCAGGTTACCTCAGTCCACCTCACCGGCGCCCTTTGGAACCCCAGGAATCACCCACTTTTTATCACAGCCCCTTTCCTCCTGGACCTTAGCCAAAAAGAGCATCATTCCCTCACTCCACAACCCTTCATGGCTCCCCATTGCCCTCTGGAAGCAGTTTGGTTTAAAGGAAAGCACCCCCTCTCACCTGCCCCTGCTGCTCTTGTCACCCTAACTACCCCCGCTTCCTCCTCCAGGAGGGTTTCGGGCTCCATGACACCCAGTGTGAAACACATTTCTTATCCACCATTTTTCCTGGCGAGCTCCTACACATCCCACAAAGCCCAGTCTGGCCGTCACTCACTCTGCAATGCCTATTCTGTCTTGCTCCGGATATTAATCTCTCCCACCTTGCTCTCCGCCTCTCCTGGGTGTTCCCTCCCCTGCAAAGTCCCTGTGAGGGCAGGAACCCCACCACCCCCTGGCTCTCAGTGGCCTCCTGTGCCTGGGGCAGACCCTGGCTGGTCCCAGCTCCTGGACTCTGCACAACTTTAGAACAAGGTCTCGGTGGCACCTGCCTTGAGGCCCTGGCCCAGGGGAAGTCTCCAACACCGACGTGTGCCCTGAACGGCTCTGCCAGGATCTGCCCAGACCCCGGTGCTGAGGGTGGGGGCTGGGCTCCCCCTTCGTGAGCTGACAGGGTGGCCCCAGAGCGTCCCTTGCCCCAGGCTGCAGCCGACCCACCTGAGCCCCTCACCCCTGGCAGCCCAGCCTCCATGCCTGGGGGGTTTTCACTGCCCCCTCCAGAGCGGGCTGCCGGGACCCTTAGTAGTGCCCCACCCGTTTGCTCCCAGGGGGTGTGATGGGGGCGGGGGTGGGGTAGGGAGCTTACCGATCTTCTAAATACCGCCACAGGAGGGCCAGCCTCCGGCTCCGCTGTGGGTTTAACCTTTCGGCAAATGTCTCCAGCTGACACAAATACTGTTTAATTCCTTTTCTACCTGAGCCGGCGTGGGGCTGGGTGGGGGCTAAGCTTTCTCGGTTCCTCCCTGGAGCCAGGTGACCAACCAGGGCCCAGGCCCGTGCTGAGGGCCAGAGCCAGTGGAACACCCTTCGAGGGGAGGACCGCTGTCCCCTCTGGCCTCCGGCCTCACACCAACCAGGCGTCCGTCTGTGTGTCCATTTGTCCGTGGGTCCCCTGTGCATCCTGGGAAGCCACACTCCCAGGGCTGGCTGGCTCAGAAGGGCCCCTGGTCCACCAGCCCTGCCCAGGGGTACTGTGCCCCTCCTCCACCCCAGATGGCAAGGATGGCCGGGGAGGACCCTCGAAATCATCCCCATTCCCACCCGGAGGTCCCCCTGCATCCCGTGCACCCTGGTCGGTGAACTGCAGCGTCCGCCTTCACAGGCGAGGCATTATGGACCCATCCTGCAGCTGGAAAGGCTGAGGCGAGCGATCTCTCTGGGCCACGCGGCCAGCGCTCCCCCACTCCGGAGACATCGCTCTTTCAAGGGGGTCCTGTGGTCTCTGTGCTCCGGGGCTGGGGGTGGCCTCACAGGCTGGGGCTGCCAGCACCCCCTGGGTGAACAGAGACCCCGAAAGGGAGGGAGGGCAGGGCGGCGAGGGGCTCTCTGCAGGCAGGGGCAGGAGAGGTGGTAGGGTGGGCGTCCAGGGGGTGCAGGCAGGGGCAGGAGAGGTGGTAGGGTGGGCGTCCAGGGGGTGCAGGCAGGGGCAGGAGAGGTGGTAGGGTGGGCGTCCAGGGGGTGCAGGCAGGGGCAGGAGAGGTGGTAGGGTAGGCGTCCAGGGGGTGCAGGCAGGGGCAGGAGAGGTGGTAGGGTGGGCGTCCAGGGGGTGGGCTTGGGGGTGAACTGGGAGGAGGGGCGGCGTGGAGGCGAGATGGCGAGGGATGTGGTCATGGCCAGGGCCCCACCCGCCGGGCCCCTCAGGTCCCCTCCCCAGCTCCCGCCTCCCTGCGCCCCGTCCCCTCACAGTCACGCCGAATGATCACGGCTCCTGCCTGCAATTAGGAGGCGCTGAGCTCAACAGCCTCTTTCCCAGCAAGCGAGCAGGAGCGAGGGCCTCCAGGGGACTTAATAGCTGGTAATGACAGCGTGCCCCCTCCCTGCGTGGGCAGGGGCGGGCGAGGCCAGCAGCATTCAGCCCAGCTCCGTGGCCTCGGGGCTGTGCTCCCCCGAGCTGCAGACCCCAGCCCCTCCTCTCCCCCCATAGCCCGGGCTCACGGGGAGCAGCCCAGAAACAGCTGAGGAGGGGGACAGAGGAGGTGCAGCTGTGGGGTCCTCATCCCGTGGTTCTGCAGGGCCCCCCCAAAAAAATTCACATGCGAAGTCAGAGACGGTGCTCCCAGCTCCCTGGGGGGTCAAAGGCCGCTTCCAAAGGGGTGAGCAGAGGGAAGGGCTGAGCCCAGCGGACCAGGTCCACCCCACACCTCTCTTCACAGGGCCCAGGGCACTGAGCCCAGAGCCTGAGACCAGTGTCCCCGCTCACAGGGAGACTGGCCTGCCTGGACGTGGACACACTCACACCCCTCTGGGGACACGGGGCACTGGGGATGTCATGCTACCCTGGGCCCTGTGGTGCCTGGGCCCTGCTAGGGACTGGGAGGCCTGCTCCCCCCCCCCGCCCCCGACCTGGGGCATCTACAGAGAGCAGAGAGCATACACCTGCTCACCCCACCGTGGGGGGCACTGAGCTGCCCTCCTGTAGCCTCGCCCTGCCCGGGGGACCTCAGCGTTGCAGGGGGGAGGGCGGAGAAGGAGTTGCCCACCTTCCTTCAAGCTGGAAGAAGTCTCAAGATTCCCTGACACGTCAGCCGCCAGAGCTGAAATGTCAGAGCAATTAGCTCTGAGGAGGCCATCGGATGGAGCCGCCCGGCCGGCCAGGCGAGCAGCCGGCGGGGAATATCGACAAGTGGAACCTGGGCCGCCCACCGGTCGATGGGCTGCACTTAAGGGTAATTGGATGGTTGGAAGCCAGGCCTGCAGCAGAGCGAGGGTGGGGCCGTCCGCGGCCCCCTGCCCCCGCCCCCGCCCCTGGCCCTGGCCCCTGCCCCCGCCCCTCTGAGGGTGCTTCTCCACCCTCACGTGGACCTCCTCGTTCCTTTCCCCATCACAAATCCTGCCAACCCCTTGGGCTGGGTGGCTGCCCCCTCCTCCAGGCAGGCCTCCCTTTGCCTCCTCACTGGGATTCCTTCCCCCTACCCCAGCACAGAATCCTCATGGACGGGGCCTGCCCTGGGTGGGCGGCTGGGCTCCTGGCTCTGTGCCGGAGACCCCACCTTGGGGGGGGGCAGGACAGGGAGCCCTGGCCTAGTCCCTTGTGTCCGGACTCCGTTTTTCCATGTGCACAGTGGGGACACCAGGTTTCGCCGGCAGCAGGGACTGGTGTGCTCAGGCCTCTGGAGAAGCTCTCTGCCCCTGCCCCAGGGTCCCCATCCTAGAGTCCTTTCAGTGGGGGGTGGGGGGTCTGTCCAGCACTAGCATGAAGTGGTCTGCAGAAAGCTGCAGTGCGGGAATGCAGTGCCAGCCAGCGCCCTTCGTGGTCCAGACCCCGCCGAGAGGGAGCGTCTTCAGGATGCAAACTGGCCAAGAAGACTGGGTGGGGGTGTCCCTTCCAGGTGGGTGGATGTGCAGGTGTGTACAAGTATGTGTGCTCGTGTGTGTCTTCTGTGTGCCTGTGGTAGGCAGTAGGGGCCCAGAAGGTCTAAAGGACCCTGGCAGGTGACACCTAGGGTGACTCCTGGCACCTTTCCTCCAGACCCTCCCATAATGTCACGGCCAAGGCCGCAGGCTCTGGCTAGGTGTTTTGATTCTTGGGGTCCCTGTCCAGACCCTCCCTTGCCCCATGCGGTGACTCAGCCTGGCCCCCCTCCCCACACACACACGCCCCCCCAACCCCGCTCTCTCTGCGTCTGACAGATTAACAGAGAGGAAAGCAAGGACAACATTCAGTTCCCATTAGTCACTCACAGCAGCGACGGCAGCTGTGTTCTGACAGCCATCAGGTCTAATTGCAAGGCCGGTGTCCCTCCCCAGCCCGGGTGCCATGACCTGGGTCCCCGTCACCTGCCCCCGTGGTCCCGTTGCTCTGAGCTTCCGGGCTCTTGGTGGTGAGGAGCTGCCTTGTTGTTCATCCCTAAAGACTCCCCTTCCCATCTTGCAGGGAAATGCAGCTTCCCGCACCCGACCAGTCC
The DNA here is from genome assembly GCF_036850765.1 of Saccopteryx bilineata. Lineage (NCBI taxonomy): Eukaryota > Metazoa > Chordata > Mammalia > Chiroptera > Emballonuridae > Saccopteryx > Saccopteryx bilineata. Next base: position 406,163,233 of record NC_089490.1, on the reverse strand, counting down.
CCTTGGGGCTACGTGGCTCTCTCCGGGTTGCATTAGCAGAGGTATAGTGGCCAAAGTATGGGAGAGGACAGCCTTGGTCTGCTCAGCGTGGACCAGACCACACCAGCTGAACATGTGGGCAGCCAGGCAGGTTCCCTTCCCCTTGCTGTTCCAGGCATTCAGGGTCCCCAGTGCCCCTGGCCGCTGGGCTCACAGAGGGCCGCCACAGTGCTCTCCGCACTCTCTCTCGCCCCGGCTGGAATTCCCGGCCCTCTGGGTCCTGCCTCATCTTGTTCTCCCGCCCCTCTTCTCCGCCCTGCCTCCTGGGGAAAGGGCTGAGCAGCCCCTGGCCCCGTGAGACAGGGGGGCTGCTCCCAGGTCTCACCGTGGCCCCCACACTGCCATTTGCAGGGCAAGACGGTGGTGTTGACTCCCTTCCAGACAGAACAAGGGGTCCCAGGAGGCACTGAGGTCCTGCAGGAGACCCAGTGACAGATACAGGGTGTCCATCCACATCTCCCTTTCTCTGCCATCTGTCCTCCTGACGCACAGTTAGCTTGACCCCCCCCCCAGCTCTGTGAGCCCAGAGCTGGACCCTGGGCACCTGGCCCGGAGTGTGACCTCCGGGGGGGGGCATGGGACAAAGTAAGGTACAGAGGCGAGGGCACCCCGGGGCTCACACCCCGTGCAGGGCAAGGCCCTTGTGTACCAGCTCTGAGAAGAGATGGTTGTGCCCCCTTCACGCACAGAGAGGAGGGGTCTTAGGGTCCCCCCTGTGGCCCACCTCCCCTGCTGGGGTCTCCTCTCTCCCAGGGCCTCCCTGCCGCCCCACTACCCTGGCAGAATCCTGCGAGGTCCTGCAGCTGTAACCCCCTGAGCCCCCGCCCAGGTGCCTGCCCAGCCCGGGCGGGCGGGAGAGGGCTGCGGGCACGCCCTTTTCCAGGTGACTGCGGCTAATCCCAGGGCTTGGAGGAGCCAGGCCGCCAGCTGACATTTCCAGGCTGCGCCCTGCCGCCCGGCCTGCCGTGACATTTAGACAGGGCTCATCTGTGATTATCCGTGTTTGATGACTTCGGGGCCGAGGAGGAGTGCAGCTGATGCCCACCCGGCTGGCTGCCTGCCTGCCTTGATCTCAAGCTTGTTTTTAATACACTCGTTCCCGGCTGAGCCGGCCCCATCCAGCTGCAGCTGCCACCGTCCCCACCTGGGCCGGCCCGGGAGCGAAGCCCGGGTTTTCCTGGGGATGCTGGGTGGGCCCCGGTTTCCACACCACGGGCTGTGGCCCGTTCCTGCCACCCAGCCCCCCCACCCTCCACCCCACCGGAAGGGCACAGTGGGGGGTTGCAGAGGCCAGCTCCACTCAACAGGCTGTTCCTGGGATGCCCTTTGTAAACGACAGGGTCCCTCCCACCCCTTGAGGGTCTTGTACTCGGTTGGGGAGACCCACGGAAGGTCCCCACAGGGCAGGTAAGAACCATTCAGGGCTTCCAGCCCTACCTGGGGATCTGCCAGGACCAGCCCTGTCTTGAATCAGGAGTGGGAGACGACCCCTGCACGCCCCACCCCCTCCCCCTTCCGTCCCAGCCCTGGGGTCGGGAGGGAAGGGTAGATAGGGGTGTGGCAGGCTGTGGGAAGGCGGAGATGGTGCTCTGGGCACCCCTTCAGCACCCCACAGTTTCTGGGAGGAGGTTCCACATTCCGGCAACCTCCCTGGACTTTAGAGCCTGGGCGCCTTGCGGTGGTGGTCATCTGGCTGCCTCCGGGGGGTGGAGGGGCAGGAGCAAGGCAGCCCGGTGTCCCACCTGGGGCCTCGGGGAAACTGAGGCTGGGGGAGGCAGCCTAGCCGCCTAAGGACCGGGAAACACTGGGTCCCCTCACCACATATGGTCAGGCTGGGAGCAAGGGGCCCAGACACAGAACAGGGTTGGCAGAGGGCTGAGTGGGGTCACCCGGCACCCCTGGCGGCTGGAGTCTGCAGCCTGGGGACTCCCTGACCTCCACCCACACTATGGCCACCCTAGCTTGGGCTCCTGTGGCCTTCACTCACTCCCTCCCTCCGCTGGCTAACCCAACACGGCCTCCCCTGGCTGACCTCTGGGCAGGCCAGACCTGGGCCAGGGTGGAGAGAGCTGTGGACAGCTATGCAGGGGCAAAGGGGTGGTGGGGGCCCCTCTGTGCAGCTGCCCTTGGAGGGGGAGCTGGAGAGGGTCTCGGCAGTGCTGGGGTGGGGTCGGGGACCTCCCTCTCTGCCCTCCCCCGGGTGCTCCCTGTTTCGGGCCCCTCCCCCTCTGTATCCTGGCTGCAGCTGTAATCTTCATGGCTCGTGTGACTCACTAAGTCAAGACTGGTCCCTCCCCATGGATGGAGGGTCTTCCTAGGCAAGTGTACCCCCCCACGGCATCTCCCCAGCACCTGCACAGCGGGCCTCTGCGTCTGTTTAACGAGTGACCAGAGAGATGTTAGGGGCACCCGTGGACTCAGGGTCCAGGATGAGGTGCTGGGTCCACAACAGCCATGTGAACGGTGTTGGCCAGGGAACCGCACCCCCGATCCCGGTAGGAGGTCCCAGGCCTGCCCTGCGGGTCTCCCCCCTGCCCCGGCCTCGCCCCCTTCTCAGCATCCCAGCCCCCACTCACCCCCAGGCAGGGGTGCTCCCGGTCCTTCCTTTCCCAGCAGCTCCTCCGGACCTGGGCTCTTCCCATCACCTTCCCCACCCCCACCATCCTCTTTGTAGTAGTGGGTTGTTTTTTTTTTTTTAAATAATCATTTATTTTTAAAAATCACAGTAAAATAGACATGACAAAATTCCCCACCTTACCCGTCTTCAGTGCCCAGCTCAGTGGCATTGAGCAAGTCCACACTGTTGTACAACCATCATCTCCAGAACTTTCCGTCTTCCCAGACTGACTCTCTGTCCCCACGAAACACCCACTCCCTGTCCCCCACCCCAGCCCCGGCACCCACCACCATCTTCCAGTTCCTGTGGGTCTGACTCCTCTGGGGACCTCCCGTGAGTGGGTCACAGGCCGTGTCCTCCTGAGTCTGGCTTATCCACTCGGCACAGTGTCCTCAAGGTCCCTGTGTGCAGCCTGTGTCAGAACGTCCCTCCTCCCTTCTCAGGGCTGAGTGCCACCCCACTGCGCATACGAGCTGCACGCTGTGCGTCCACCCTGCGTCCACGGACACGCGGGCTGCGGCTTCCAACTTTGCCTGCTGTGGACATGGGTTTGCACGTGTCTGTCTGAGTCCCTGCCTTCAGCTTTTGGGGGGGCGTGTGCCTCCAGAGGTGGGATTGCTGCAGCTGATGGAAATTCTGTGCTGAGTGTCTCGAGGGCCCCCCAGCCCGCTCCCCACAGGGTACGCGCTGTCTCGCACCCCCAGCGGCACACTGGGCCCCAGCCTCCCTGCGTCTGTGTTGCGGTTTCTCATTTGAATTCTGCAAGATTCAGATTCTCTTCGAAACAAACGCAGGCACACACGTGTGCGTGCACACACACACACAGAAACAAGGTGTCCCGGGGTCCTGGTCCCTCGCTCCCCGAGCTGGAGGCTGAGCCTCGGGAGAGGAGTGCGGTGTGGGCCGTGGGGCCCTGGCACCTTCTGCAGGGGGTGCCCCAGACCCGCGCCAATGTCCTCGGAGAGCACCTGCCCCACCATCTCCCCAGCAGCGGAGGTGACCCCACTGTTGTGTTTTTTGCCAAAGAGGTCAGGATGAGGTGGGGACCCCCCTGACGTGCAGCAGGCCCCCCAGGCAGGCGCTGTGCCTCCTGCCTCCCGGTCGACCCCTCCTGACGATGGTCCCCTCTGCCCGTTCCCTGTCACTCCGTGTTTTCCGTGCTGAGATGGACGTGTTGTTGTTCTGGACGCTGACCTGCTTTCCCGAGACCCACCCTCCCAGCCCCTGGCCCCAGTGACCCTTTGCAGACGAGCCCTTTGTCATCAGGAGGGTTTGGCTTAGATGCGACCCCGTGGGTCAGGCATGTTGACCTGTCCCTGGCGGTCTCTGTGGTCGGGGTCTTGTGTGGGGCACCCTCCCCCAGGGTCCAGCAGTGCCCCCATCCAGAGGGAGGTGCAGTCCCTCCCCCAAAGGCGCGTGACGACACAAGTCTGTGTTTGGAGAAGCGGGAGGGACCCATGGTGGCCTGTTTTCCTTTTTGAACTGTAGCATCTGCCCGGCTGCCTGCTGTGAACCCCCATGGTGGGGACGTCACAGGGGCCATGCCCCCCCGTGGTGGGGACGTCACAGGGGCCATGCCCTCCCGGGGCGGACAATGAGGTTTCGATGTTTGTCAGAAGGATCAGGGGTGACAAAGGACAAAGAACACTGTCAGAGTGACAAGTGCTGAGACACACCAGGCACCCCCTAGAGACGCAGCAGGCGGGGTGGGGGGGAGGTCGTGCCCACTTTCTGTGGGGGAGGTGGCAGCTATGCCCGCCCCCTTGGGAACGCAGGCCTGAGTCAGTAGGACGGGCAACTGAGCTCGAGTGGTCTGGGGGCTGGTCTGCGGGGCACTGAGAACACCAATGCAGGTGTCCAGTGGGGTCCAGAGCCCTGCAATCACCCACCAGGCAGGGACATGAGGGAGGGAGGGGATGGCATGGAGAGTGTAGCCCAGGGCCCTGTGGGGGGGGCAGGACTGAAAGTGAGGGTCCTGCGGGGGGGCAGCAGGACTGAATGTGGGGGTCCTGCAGGGGAGGCAGCGGGAATGAATGTGGGGGCCCTGCGGGGGGGGCAGCAGGACTGAATGTGGGGGCCCTGCGGAGGGGAGGACTGAGTGTGGGGGTCCTGCGGGGGTGCAGCAGGACTGAATGTGAGGGTCCTGCGGGGGGGCAGCAGGACTGAATGTGGGGGCCCTGTGGGGGGGCAGCAGGACTGAATGTGGGGGCCCAGTGGGGGGACAGCAGGACTGAGTGTGGGGGCCCTGCAGGGGGGCAGGACTGAATGTGGGGGCCCTGCGGGGGGGGGCAGGACTGAATGTGGGGGCCCTGTGGGGGGGCAGCAGGACTGAGTGTGGGGGCCCTGCGGGGGGGCAGGACTGAATGTGGGGGCCCTGCGGGGAGGGGCAGGAATGAATGTGGGGGCCCTGTGGGGGGGCAGCAGGACTGAGTGTGGGGTCCCTGCGGGGGGAACAACAGGACTGAATGTGGGGGCCCTACGGGGGGAACAACAAGACTGAATATGGGGGTCCTGCAGGGGCGCAGCAGGACTTAATGTGGGGGTCCTGAGGGGTGGAGGACTGAGTGTGGGGGCCCTGCGGGGGGGCAGCGGGACTGAATGTGGGGGTCCTGCGGGGGGCAGCGGGACTGAATGTTGGGGCCCTGCAGGGGGGGGGCAGCGGGACTGAATGTGGGGGCCCTGCGGGGGGGCAGCGGGACTGAATGTGGGGGTCCTGAGGGGGGGGCAGCGGGACTGAATGTGGGGTCCCTGCGGGGAGGCAGGACCGAATGTGGGGGCCCTGTGGGGGGGCAGGACTGAATGTGGGGGCCCTGCGGGGGGGCAGGACTGAATGTGGGGACCCTGCGGGGGGGCAGCGGGACTGAATGTGGGGGCCCTGCAGGGGGGGCAGGACTGAATGTGGGGGTCCTGCGGGGGGGCAGCGGGACTGAATGTGGGGGCCCTGCGGGGGGGCAGGACTGAATGTGGGGACCCTGCGGGGGGGCAGTGGGACTGAATGTGGGGGCCCTGCGGGGGGAACAGCAGGACTGAATGTGGGGGTCCTGCGGGGGGAACAGCAGGTCTGAATGTGGGGGCCCTGCGGGGGGGCAGCGGGACTGAATGTGGGGGCCCTGCGGGGGGAACAGCAGGACTGAATGTGGGGGCCCTGCGGGGGGGCAGCGGGACTGAATGTGGGGGTCCTGCGGGGGGCAGCGGGACTGAATGTGGGGGCCCTGCAGGGGGGGGCAGCGGGACTGAATGTGGGGGCCCTGCGGGGGGGCAGCGGGACTGAATGTGGGGGTCCTGAGGGGGGGGGCAGCGGGACTGAATGTGGGGTCCCTGCGGGGAGGCAGGACCGAATGTGGGGGCCCTGTGGGGGGGCAGGACTGAATGTGGGGGCCCTGCGGGGGGGCAGGACTGAATGTGGGGACCCTGCGGGGGGGCAGCGGGACTGAATGTGGGGGCCCTGCAGGGGGGGCAGGACTGAATGTGGGGGTCCTGCGGGGGGGCAGCGGGACTGAATGTGGGGGCCCTGCGGGGGGGCAGGACTGAATGTGGGGACCCTGCGGGGGGGCAGCGGGACTGAATGTGGGGGCCCTGCGGGGGGAACAGCAGGACTGAATGTGGGGGCCCTGCGGGGGGGCAGCGGGACTGAATGTGGGGGTCCTGCGGGGGGGGCAGCGGGACTGAATGTGGGGGCCCTGCGAGGGGGGCAGCGGGACTGAATGTGGGGCTCTGCGGGGGGGCAGCAGGACTGAATGTGGGGGCCCTGCGGGGGGGGGCAGCAGGACTGAATGTGGGGGTCCTGCAGGGGGGGCAGCAGGACTGAATGTGGGGGCCCTGCGGGGGGGCAGGACTGAATGTGGGGGCCCTGCAGGGGGGATAGCAGGACTGAATGTGGGGGCCCTGCGGGGGGGCAGCAGGACTGAATGTGGGGTCCCTGCGAGGGGGGCAGCAGGACTGAATGTGGGGCTCTGCGGGGGGGCAGCAGGACTGAATGTGGGGGCCCTGCGAGGGGGGTAGCAGGACTGAATGTGGGGCTCTGCGGGGGGGCAGCAGGACTGAATGTGGGGCCCTGCGGGGGGGCAGCAGGACTGAATGTGGGGGTCCTGCAGGGGGGGCAGCAGGACTGAATGTGGGGGCCCTGCGGGGGGGCAGGACTGAATGTGGGGGCCCTGCGGGGAGGCAGGACTGAATGTGGGGGCCCTGCGGGGGGGCAGGACTGAATGTGGGGGCCCTGCGGGGGGGCAGGACTGAATGTGGGGGCCCTGCGGGGGGGCAGGACTGAATGTGGGGGCCCTGCAGGGGGGATAACAGGACTGAATGTGGGGGCCCTGCGGGGGGGACAGCAGGACTGAATGTGGGGGTCCTGCGGGGAGGACAGCAGGACTGAATGTGGGGGCCCTGCGGGGGGGCAGCAGGACTGAATGTGGGGGCCCTGCGGGGGGGCAGCAGGACTGAATGTGGGGGCCCTGCGGGGGGGTAGCAGGACTGAATGTGGGGGTCCTGCGGGGGGGCAGCAGGACTGAATGTGGGGGCCCTGCGGGGGGCAGCAGAACTGAGTGTGGGGGTCCTGCGGGGGGGCAGCAGGACTGAATGTGGGGGTCCTGCAGGGGGGCAGCAGGACTGAATGTGAGGGCCCTGGGGGGGGGCAGCAAGACTGAGTGTGGGGGTCCTGTGCGGGGGCAGCAGGACTGAGTGTGGGGGTCCTGCGAGGGGGCAGCAGGACTGAATGTGGGGGGCCCTGCGGGGGGGCAGCAGGACTGAATGTGGGGGCCCTGTGGGGGGGGCAGCAGGACTGAATGTGGGGGCCCTGCGGGGGGGCAGCAGGACTGAATGTGGGGGCCCTGCGGGGGGGCAGCAGGACTGAATGTGGGGGCCCTGCGGGGGGGCAGCAGGACTGAATGTGGGGGCCCTGCGGGGGGGCAGCGGGACTGAATGTGGGGGCCCTGCGGGGGGGCAGCAGGACTGAATGTGGGGGCCCTGCGGGGGGGCAGCGGGACTGAATGTGGGGGCCCTGCGGGGGGGCAGCAGGACTGAATGTGGGGGCCCTGCGGGGGGGGCAGCAGGACTGAATGTGGGGGCCCTGCGGGGGGGCAGCAGGACTGAATGTGGGGGCCCTGTGGGGGGGGCAGCAGGACTGAATGTGGGGGCCCTGCGGGGGGGCAGCAGGACTGAATGTGGGGGCCCTGCGGGGGGGCAGCAGGACTGAATGTGAGGGCCCTGTGGGGGGGGCAGCAGGACTTTATGTGGGGGTCCTGCGGGGGGGCAGCAGGACTGAATGTGGGGGCCCTGCGGGGGGGCAGCAGGACTGAATATGGGGGTCCTGCGAGGGGGGGCAGGACTGAATGTGGGGGTCCTGCGGGGGGGGGCAGCAGGACTGAATGTGGGGGTCCTGCGGGGGGCAGCAGGACTGAATGTGGGGGTCCTGCGGGGGGGCAGCGGGACTGAATGTGCGGGCCCTGCGGGGGGGCAGCGGGACTGAATGTGGGGGTCCTGCGAGGGGGCAGCGGGACTGAATGTGGGGGCCCTGCGGGGGGGCAGCGGGACTGAATGTGGGGGTCCTGCGGGGGGGCAGCGGGACTGAATGTGGGGGCCCTGCGGGGGGGCAGCGGGACTGAATGTGGGGGCCCTGCGGGGGGGCAGCGGGACTGAATGTGGGGGTCCTGCGGGGGGGCAGTGGGACTGAATGTGGGGGCCCTGCGGGGGGGCAGCGGGACTGAATGTGGGGGCCCTGCAGGGGGGGCAGGACTGAATGTGGGGGCCCTGCTGGGGGGCAGCAGGACTGAATGTGGGGGCCCTGCGGGGGGAACAGCAGGACTGAATGTGGGGCCCTGCGGGGGGGCAGCGGGACTGAATGTGGGGGCCCTGCAGGGGGGGCAGGACTGAATGTGGGGGCCCTGCTGGGGGGCAGCAGGACTGAATGTGGGGGCCCTGCGGGGGGGCAGCAGGACTGAATGTGGGGCCCTGCGGGGGGGAACAGCAGGACTGAATGTGGGGCCCTGCGGGGGGGGCAGCAGGACTGAATGTGGGGGTCCTGCAGGGGGGCAGGACTGAATGTGGGGGCCCTGCGGGGGGGCAGGACTGAATGTTGGGGTCTTTCAGGGGGGCAGCAGGACTGAATGTGGGGGCCCTGCGGGGGGGCAGCAGGACTGAATGTGGGGGCCCTGCGGGGGGCAGTACTGAATGTGGGGGCCCTGCGGGGGGGGCAGGGCAGCCGGACTGAATGTGGGGGTCCTGTTTGGGGGCAGCAGGACTGAATGTGGGGGCACTGCGGGGGGGCAGCGGGACTGAATGTGGGGGTCCTGTGGGGGGGGCAGCAGGACTGAATGTGGGGCCCTGCGGGGGGGCAGGACTGAATGTGGGGGCCCTGCGGGGGGGGCAGTGGGACTGAATGTGGGGGCCCTGCAGGGGGGGCAGGGGGACTGAATGTGGGGGCCCTGCAGTGGGGGCAGGACTGAATGTGTGGGCCCCTGGAAGGATCTCTTTTCTTTGGCTCTAGGCCTTGAGGCCTCTGGCCTCCTGGCCCCCAGAGGGCTGGACCCCCAGAGGGCTGGACCCCCAGAGTGCTGGACCCCATGCCACCCCACCGTCAGCCAGGGCCTGCTCTTTTGTGTCCAGGTGGCACTTCAAGGACAGCACCTTGGTCCCTGCCTGGTTCCACTGGTGCCCACGTGGGGATTCCTGTGGTTCTGACTCCTGCTCCCGCCCCACCTGCCACCTTGTCCGGTGCCCACACGAACACGCCCCTGGGCCTCGGGGTCTACCTCCTTCTCTGCTGCACCCCAAGGCCTTTGGGGAACAACCAGCCCCACGGTCGGTGGAGCATGGGGTATGTTCTGGGGGTCCAAGAGACCCCCCGTGATGGGCCAGGACCCCGGAGAGGCGCCTGGAGGCTCCCAGCAACTCCCGTCCTTGCCAAAGCCTCTGACCCCGGCGCTGTGACCACTTCCAGAAAGCGCCCTTCCTCGCTCACCCTCTCACCCAGTGGCCCCCAGTCCCCGTCGGTGATGGTGAGGGGGCCTCATCCGCCGCTCGGGAACTCCTCCCCCACTGCTGTTCTCAGAGTCCAAGGGGAGCTGCCCCCCACTGCTGTTCTCAGAGTCCGAGGGGAGCTGCCCCCCACTGCTGTTCTCAGAGTCCGAGGGGAGCTGCCCCCCACTGCTGTTCTCAGAGTCCGAGGGGAGCTGCCCCCCACTGCTGTTCTCAGAGTCCGAGGGGAGCTGCCCCCCCACTGCTGTTCTCAGAGTTCGAGGGGAGCTGCCCCCCACTGCTGTTCTCAGAGTCCGAGGGGAGCTGCCCCCCCTGCTGTTCTCAGAGTCCGAGGGGAGCTGCTCCCCCCCCCACAACCCAGGAAATAGATTCTAGACACTGTTGGACGTTTTGTAAGTGGCCCTAGTCAAACAACCTTCTCAGCCATCCCTGCTGGGGGTGTCCACTGGGAATGTCCTCAATGCCCTCTGGACAGCAAGCCCTCGGCCACTATTTCCTCAAATTACAATGACCCAGCAATGCCACCTGGATGTGTCCTCCAGGATAAATCTCTGCCCCTTCGGCTGGGAAGGGAAGATTCAGGTCCACGCAGGTCCCCCCGGAGATGGCCCTCAGGGCTGCGGACAGAGGGAGGGTCTGGGGCTGGTGGGAGCCATCGGCGGATGGCCGCGGAGGTGACCGGCTGGCTGGCAGGTCAATATGGACACTCACACACAGGGACACGCGAGCACATCTGGGTGTCCTTCCGCACAGGCGATGTGGGGAGGACCTGGCAATGGTGTTGTCCTGTGCCCTGGGGACCGGGTCTGGATTTGGGGACCGTGCCCACGGGTACCCTGTTCTCGCATAAAGAGAGAGAAGGGCGGTTTGAAGAGGCCCCAGAGCAGCCCTGGGCAGGGCGGGCGGCCGCCTTGTCTTCTCCACTCGAGCGTTCCCGTCTGGTCAGAGGGCTGGCTGGGTGGCTGCGGGGGGGCTGAGAAGGGGTCCAGTCTGTCCCCTTCGTGGCCACACTGGCAGAGCAAGCAGCCTGTCCCCAGGAGACCGGGTGCTCACTGGACACAGAAGCTCAGCGTGGAAGGACAGGGCAGCGGCTGGGCCCACGGAGACACGTGATCCGGGGACACGTCCAGGCCCAGGTCGGATTGCCGTGGGGACTGGGGGTGCCGAGCTGGGGACGCGGCTTCCTCCCTTGGCCCAGGGGAAACAGCAGCCTGGGGTCTGCAGGGCCCCCAGGCTCTCCCCCGGACGGCGGGGTGGGTACCCAGGCCGGCTTCCCCGTGACGAGGTCCCCCCTGCCTCTCCGTGGACACTGCGCAGCACCGGTGGAGGCCGGGAGGGAAGAACGGGCCATCCCCCAGCTCGGGGACGCTCACCCTGGGGGGGGGGGTCACTGCCGCCTGTGGGAACCACAAAGCTGCCTCCACAGACCCCAGTCCCGTCCCCGGGGCCCCGTGGGCAAGGCCAGCAGCCTGTCCGTTTACTTCCTCCCCATGGGCAGCACCAGGACGGTTGACTGATTTTTTTTTTTTTTTAATAATGACGCGTTATCTTCCATGATAGCAGAAGAGTGAACGTGGGAGGGAAACAGGGGTACGGCCCCAGCTCCTGCGTTCGCCACCCGGCCAGGGCGTCTGGGGCAACGCGCGCCCCCTCCGTGTCTGCCGGCCCACCCGTCGTCTGTTTGTCCGCCCACGTTCACCCCCATGTGCCTGCGTTCCTGCAGCAGTCCAGGGCGTCTCCCTAATTCAATCCGGCTTTAGAGGCGCAGGAAGCAAAGCTCCGGCCAGGGCCGCCCACGGTGGGCGGGGGGCGGGGACGGACGCGCTGGCCTCTGTCTCTTCGCTCCCCACGATCCCGTATCTACGGAAACAGCTGCGGGCTCCTGGTCAGGAGAGTCTCATCTTCCCTTTTATCTGCTCCCGATCACGCCGGGGGCCAGGCAGAGCCCGGCAGGCTGACGTCTCGCACGCACACGGGAGAGTAATTTTATGAATGTGAAAACCGGCCCTCCACTCGCCCCCCCCCCACTCCCACAATTGGGGGCCGGCTGTAGAGGGGGTTGGGGAGGAGCAGCTGTGTGCAGGGGTGGGGCTGGGGTGCCAGGAGGGACCTGCCTCATCACAGTGCAGTCTGTGGGACTCCCCAGAACTGGCTCTGGAGAGGGGGGCCCTGGAGTCTGGGGTGGGGCCACAGCCGAAGAGCAGCTTCACTGTCCCCACGTCCCTCTGTCCTGCTGACTTTTTTTTGTTTTTCTTTTTTTGGTTTGTTTTTGTTTTTTGTATTTATCTGAAGCTGGAAACAGGGAGGCAATCAGACAGACTCCCGCATGCGCCCGACCTGGATCCACCTGGCATGCCCACCAGGGGGCGACGCTCTGTCCACCAGGGGTGTCTCTCTGTTGCAACCAGAGCCACTCTAGCACCTGAGGCAGAGGTCACAGAGCCATCCTCAGCGCCCGGGCCATCTTTGCTCCAATGGAGCCTTGGCTGCGGGAGGGGAAGAGAGAGACAGAGAGAAAGGAGAGGGGGAGGGGTGGAGAAGCAGATGGGCACTTCTCCTGTGTGCCCTGGCCGGGAATCGAACCCGGGACTCCTGCACGCCAGGCCGGCGCTCTACCACTGAGCCAACCGGCCAGGGCCCCTGCTGACGTTTTAACCAGGCACACAATAGCCTGTTGGAGTCCAGTGGATGGGGATGTTTCTGGCTTTATAGTTCTTACCAAAGAGCCACCGTTTTAACTAAAAACTATCTAGACAGCATTTCCCGGTTATAAAAGGTTTCCGTGCTTGTCAGAAACCCTAAAGAGAAACACACGAAGGAGGACAGGAGTGACCTCCAATCCCTCTGAACAGCAGCCGGACGCGTACAGGCCACCCGGAAACCACCAGGGGCCCAGGTGACCCGGATGCCTGGTGCGGGCATCCCATCCAAGACGGCAGAGTGTGTGCGACAGCCCTTTGGGTGTGAGGAACCCCGGCTCCAGGTGGTGGCTGTGCCCGGGGTGGGGGGGGTCGGACAAAGGGGTGGGGGGGGCTCGGACAAAGGGGTGGGGGGGGCTCGGACAAAGGGGTGGGGGGGGTCGGACAATGGGGTGGGGGGCTCGGACAAAGGGGTGGGGGGTCGGACAAAGGGGTGGGGGGTCGGACAAAGGGGTGGGGGGGTCGGACAAAGGGGTGGGGGGTCGGACAAAGGGGTGGGGGGGTCGGACAAAGGGGTGGGGGGTCGGACAAAGGGGTGGGGGTCGGACAAAGGGGTGGGGGGGTTGAACAAAGGGGTGGGGGGGTCGGACAAAGGGGTGGGGGGCTCGGACAAAGGGGATGCGTCTGCGGCCTCGGCTCTTCCTGGGTTTCTTGGCGTTCAAGGCTGCAGGGAGACGGGCCCCGGCGTGTGTGTGTCAGCACGACTGCTTCTGTGAGCTGGGACAGTGGTCGATGACCACACCACCACCACCACCATCACCATCACCACCACCACCACCACGGAGGGCCTCTCATTGGGTTCGGGGATCCTGCATCCTGGGGGGCTCCACCTCCATGTTCGGGTCTACCCCCGGACTCCACGGTCCCAGCAATGAGAGGCCCCAGCCCAGGCTAGGACTTGCTCCATCTGGGCCACCCCTGCCCCCATATTCCACACCCAGTGGAGGCAGCTGGAGTCTCAGGGAGGACAGACAGAGTGGTGGCTGAGGCCTCAGGCGTTCTGGCTAGCGGTCAGCGGAGCAGCTGCCCCAGCCTCATGAGTATGGGCTCGTCCCCCCCACCCCGTTAAGACCCCTGTGTGTGGGGGGGGGGGCGGGAGGGGATAAGGGGTTGCCTTCCCGGGAAGCCTGGCTCAACCCGATTGGCAGCAGGCCTGTCCCCACCCCCCACTCCACCTGCTCACAGAGGGGACAGGAAGGGACATCCTGACAGCCTGCAGGACCTGGGCCATTTGCTTCAGAGGAGCGGCCTCTGGGACCCCCGCAAGGCAGAGCCCAGGCCTCTGGACCAGGGACCCTGCGAGGGGGTGCAGGGAACCAGCCGCAGCCAGGCAGCAGTCCCATCCAGCCTTCCTCCCCCCTTCCGGCAGGGACGGCAGGTCTCCTGCCCCCCGGTGGGGGGGGGGGGGTGACGACCAGTCACTGCCCCTGCCCTCCAAGGACAAATCGGTGTGTCCTGCTCCCTGTACGGGGTCCTGACACCAACCCTGGGGGCTGTGGTGGGAGTTATCGGGGTGATGGAGTGCTGGCGGTCACTGCGGGTGACCTCAGCACTCGGGGCCTGGTGTCCCTGTCCCAGGCAGCCCTGCGGCTATGGGCACACAACGTTCTCCGGGATGAACGTCCCAGCCTCGCCCGCGGGCACCGCGGAGCCGCTCTGCTCCTGCGGCCTCTGCAGCACGGTGACCCTGGTTTGTGTCACCCTGACAGGCGACACCCGCTGCTCAGCAGGAATCAGACCCGCGAGCACAGGGAGCAGGGAGACGGGGGGAAGGACAGCTGGGGTGACTCACCGAGAGGACGGGGCCCGGGAGAGCCCGTGGGGGCAGCAGGAAGCTTGGGAGGGGGTCAGACCCGGCCGGCGCCAGAAGCGAGCAGGGCTGGGGGGCGGCTGGGCGGTGGGGGCACAGGGCAGGACGGAGCGGCGGAGCCAGGCTCCGATTCACTGCTGGTGTCCGCTCCCCCGGGAGCCAGGGAAGGAGCGCTCCAGCTCGGGGCTTCCCACCCAGCGCCCACACGGGCCCGTCTGAGACAGAGGACATGCACCCCATCCCGGCCACGTGGCTGGCCACCCTCCCCCTGGACAAACGGCTAACCCTGTCCCAGTGCATTGGGAGCCTGGACCCTGAGCCCAGGGCCCTGTCTCAGGACAGCTCTGCTTGTGGACTGTGTGAGTGTGTGTGTGTGTGTGAGTGTGTGAGTGTGTGCGCATGTGTGAGTGTGTGCGCGCGTGTGTGTGCGCGCGTGTGTGTGCGTGTGTGAGTGTGTGCGTGTGTGCGTGTGTGAGCATGTGCGTGTGTGTGCGTGCGTGCGTGTGCGTGCGTGCGTGTGCGAGTGTGTGTGAGTGTGCGCGTGTGTGAGTGTGTGCGTGTGTGAATGTGCGCGTGTGCGAGTGTGTGCATATGTGAGTGTGTGTGCATGTGTGTGTGCGTGCGCGCGTGTGTGCATGTGCGTGCGTGTGTGAGTGCGTGCGTGTGTGAGTGTGCACGTGTGTGAGTGTGCACGTGTGTGTGCGTGTGTGAGTGTGCACGTGTGTGCATATGTGAGTGTGTGTGCGTGTGTGAGTGTGTGCGTGTGTGCGTGCGTGTGTGCGTGTGTGTGTGCGTATGCGAGTGTGTGAGCATGTGCGTGTGTGTGTGAGTGTGTGCGTGTGTGCATGTGTGAGCATGTGCGTGTGTGTGCGTGCGTGCGTGTGTGTGTGAGTGTGTGCGTGCGTGTGTGCGTGTGTGTGCGTGTGTGAGTGTGTGAGCATGTGCGTGTGTGTGCGTGCGTGCGTGTGTGTGTGCGTGCGTGCGTGTGTGAGTGCGTGCGTGTGTGAGTGTGTGTGTGAGTGTGCGCGTGTGTGAGTGTGTGCGTGTGTGAATGTGCGCGTGTGCGAGTGTGTGCATATGTGAGTGTGTGTGCGTGTGTGTGCGTGCGTGTGTGTGTATGTGCGTGCGTGTGTGAGTGCGTGCGTGTGTGAGTGTGTGCGTGTGTGCGTGCGTGTGTGCGTGTGTGTGTGCGTATGTGAGTGTGCACGTATGTGAGTGTGCGCGTGTGTGAGTGTGTGCGTGTGTGCGTGCGTCCCTGTGGTGAGTCAGGACAGTGGCTTCAGTGAGGATGGACCCTGCCCTGGCGAAGGCGAAGGGGACAGCAAATGAAGGGGACTTGGGGATCCCGGTTCTCATAACATAGCCAAATCTGGGGTCCACCCATGGCTGTTGCACCATCATCACCAGAAACACCAGGCAGTGGATGGGAATGGGGACAGGGAGCCACCTGTGACATGGAGCACAGTGACAGTCCTCTGGGCACTAGGTTCTCCCTCTGTCTCCCTCCCACAGTGTGTGTGGGGGGTCTGGGTGGAGGTGTATGTTGGGGTGGGGGTACATGGCATATGCGTGCACACACTAGAAATGGGGTGTAGTCCCCCCAGCACCCCCACTTCCTGGCACCTGGGGCTTGCCCTTGTCAACCCCCAACACCTTAGTCATACCCAGCCCCACTGTCCACTCTCCATCTACCTGTGTCCTTCCTCCCCCAACACCCCGCCCAGCGCCCATGGTTCCCTAGGGCAGCAGCAGGCCTGGTCATCTCCGTCAGGCCACAGAGAGGCCCACAGCACTGCCGGCCCCAGCGGCCCTGGGTGTCTACTCCCTCCCTGGCATTCCCTGTGGGTTGGCGCCCCCACGTGGCCATCTGGATGCAGCATCACCGCCCTCCCAGCCTGTGGCTGTCGGGGATCTGGACCTGGACAAGGGGGAGAGAGAGCAGCCCCCCAACCCCAGGAGAGGTCCCGCAAGCTACTGGGGATCCAACCAGCCCCGCAGGACTGTCTGTGGGAAAATGGCGGGGCTTCCTGGGGGACCCAGAGCCGGCGGGCACTGAGCTGGCCTGTGGGGAAAAGCCAGCGGCCCCCATGCCCTGGGTCCCAGGGCAGGAGGCGGAGTTTACAGTCCTCCCGGGTCTCTGAAGACCCTGACATGAGAGGTCAGCAGCTGGTGTTTTCCAGAGATGAGGTCAGCAGCAGCACCGGTCAGAGCATCCCAGGTGTCACCCCGGCACCAGACGCCCAGGAAGGAGCAAGGGACCCAGAGGTCTCTGAGCCGGGAAGCAGGGCATGTGATGGCGGAGGGTGGGGGGTGGCTCTGCTCTCATGAGAGGGCCCCTCATTGCCCCCGGGCTCTGCCCCGCCCACCACTGGCCACTCCTGGCTCCTGGCCAGAGGCAGGTCCTCAGGAGGGCGGGGCCGGAGGGGGGGGCCCCAGTCCTTGACCCAGACTCTGAGCTCCGACTTCAGCCTGAGCAAGGCCGCACCCCACTCCATCCCCCCAGCCCAGGCCACATTTTCAGGGTACCACAGCCTGCTGGGGGCTCTGCTGCCGTGCCGTCCCTTGACAGGTGAGGAGACGGGGCCCAGAGGGGCAGTGGGTGGGCATGGGACCTAAGCCTCCCACCCTACGGGCCAGGCTGCCCCTGCCACCTGGGGGGAGTGGGTGTTGCTCACCGGCCGCGGCGTCCGTCCTTGGCTGTGAGTCAGCACGTCACATCCAGGTGGGCCACACCACAGGGGGCACGCCCCCACCCGGCCTCCCTGGGGCAGGGAGCCGGGCCAGGCCTGCTGCTGGTCTGGGGCCTTGGTGTCAGGGGGTGAGTCTGCTCTCGCAGAGGGGGGGCCATCTGTGTCCTGCGGCCCGGTGGCTTTGGGGTCCCGACGTGAGGTTCTCTATCTGTACTGGGGGGGGCAGCTGTCTCTGTCCCTCTGTCTCTGTCCCTCTATCTCTGTCTCTGTCTGTCCCTGTCTCTGTCTCTGTCACACACAATTAGGGAGGAAGGTAATTAATCAAAGGCTGTAGACAGGACCACAGAGCCTTCCCTGTAGTGTGGCCAGATGACCACATGATGGGGTCCTTGCCCCACTTTTGGAGCTGGTGGGGACCAGGTACCTGGGAGAGGTGTTGGCTTCTCCAGGTGCCTGAGACGGATGGGAAGGGTCAGAGGGCAAGGGGTGCTGGGCAGGGGAGATTGGGACCCGGCGGGATGGTCTCCACCAGGGCGTTCTCGGGGACCCTAGGCCAGCCCCCAGGACCAGGAAAGGCGAGGTAGGCCATGGCACTTGGGGGCCAGGGAGGTGGTACACAAAGCCCTTGCTGGCTTGTGGGACAAGCCAGGGGCAGACACTTCAGCAGAACAAGGTCACTCACGTGCACAGAGCGTGCGTGGCGTGTGGGGTCTGGAAGCCCTTGCTAGTATTCCCACACATGGGGGGTCCCCCAAACTCCCTCAACACCCCATCTTACAGCTCCGGCTTCTCCATCGTGGCCATCAGGAGGGGGCTGGGGGTGTCGTGGGCTGACGGGGACCAGATCTGAGGACTTGGGGGTTTCTGACACATACACATACAAAGGGGAGGATCCCCAGGCCAGACCAGAAAGACAGAGCCAGACCGCAGGGCCCAGCGATGGGCTGGGGCACTCCTATGCCCGTTGCACCGGGTGTTGTGGGGCAATGGGGGTTGAGACATGTGTGGTCAGGGCTGTGAAGTGTCCAGCTGAGGTGGACCGTCCATTCATCCTGGATCCAGTCCTGCCCACCACAATGCCCAGAGTCCCCAGGTCTGGGGTCCACCCTGACCCTGTTCTGTCACTTGATCCTCCAAGCCGGCCTCTGCCCAGTCCATCACCTTCGCATATCTGACCCGGTTAGAGCTCAAAGCCACGGCTGTTCCCTGCCCCTGTTTCCGGTTCCCTGGTCCCTGCCTCCTGGGGGCCTGTTCACACACCCTCTTTCCCGTCCTCCCACACGTCTGACACCCGCCATGTGAGCCCAGCACCTGCCTGTCCCCTTTGCCTGTCCTCGTGCCTTTATTCCGGCACAAGCAGCACCCACACAGTGGACATGACCACTGACCTGCAAAACAAACATGGCTTCACCAGTGACCAGCAACTCCAAATTATCTAATCCTCTGGGAAGGAAAAAAACCAGGCATTGTCAAGGCAACTGGATTAATGCAACAGCCCAGCTGCTCTTTGAATGCTTTTGTTCATTCGACAAGGATTTCCTGGGAGCCCGCTCTGCACTGTACCTGCCATGGGCCCCAGACAGACGTGCAGACTCCGGACCCCAAAGTTCATAATCCAGTGAGAAGTAAGTTGTGGTTCAACTCATGTTCATTTGCACAGGGAAAGTGATGAGATTCGATGGATAGGTAGATAGGAAAATAGATAAATGGATAAAAAGAGAGAAGAAGGGAAAAGAGAGAGATGGATAGAGGGGCAGAGAGATGGATGGTGGATGGATGGTGGATGATGGATGGATGGTGGATGGATGGAGGATGGATGGTGGATGGATGGATGGATGGATGGATGGTGGATGGATGGTGGATGATGGATGGATGGTTGGATGGATGGATGGATGATGGATGGATGATGGTTGGATGGATGGATGATGGATGATGGATGGATGGATGGATGGATGGAGGATGGATGGTGGATGGATGGATGGTGAATGGATGGTGGATGGATGGATGATGGATGGATGGTAGATGGATGGTGGATGGATGGTTGGATGGATGGTGGATGGATGGTTGGATGGATGGTGGATGGATGGATGGATGGTGGATGGTGGATGGATGGTGGATGGATGGTTGGATGGATGGTGGATGGATGGATGGTGAATAGATGGTAGATGGATGGATGATGGATGGTAGATGGATGGTTGGATGGATGGATGGATGGTGAATGGATGATGGATGGAGGATGGATGGTGGATGGATGGTGGATGGATGGTTGGATGGATGGTGGATGGATGGATGGTGAATAGATGGTAGATGGATGGATGATGGATGGTAGATGGATGGTTGGATGGATGGATGGATGGTGAATGAATGATGGATGGAGGATGGATGGTTGGATGGATGGTGGATGGATGGTTGGATGGATGGATGGAGGATGGATGGTGGATGGATGGATGGATGGATGGAGGATGGATGGTAGATAGATGGTGGATGGATGGATGGTGGGTGGATGGTGGATGGATGGTTGGATGGATGGATGGATGATGGATGGATGGATGGATGGATGATGGTTGGATGGATGGATGGATGGATGGATGATGGATGATGGATGGATGAATGGATGGATGGATGGATGGTGAATGGATGATGGATGGATGGATGGATGGATGGATGGAGGATGGATGGTGGATGGATGGATGGTGGATGGATGGATGGATGGTGGGTGGATGGCTGGTGAATGGATGGTGGATGGATGGATGATGAATGGATGGTGGATGGATGGATGATGAATGGATGGTGGATGGATGGATGATGAATGGATGGTGGATGGATGGATGATGAATGGATGGTGGATGGATGGATGATGGATGGTTGGATGGATGGATGATGGATGGTGGATGGATGGATGATGAATAGAAGAACAGAGAAACTGAGAAGACAGACTGGTATCCAAAATGCTTCTAAACCTACAATCCTGGTATTAAGGCTCAACTCAAGCTTCTTGTCTGTTCAAGGCATGCTTGGGTCAATTCTCACTTGGGTTGGTTCTCTTGTAAGCAGGACAAACAGGCCCCCAATTTGCTGAAACCCAAACTCTTCCTAACATCAAACCGACAAGTAGTCAACAGAACACCCCCAAAGCTGCCTGTGTGACATAGGTCTTCACAGCCACCCCTGAGAGGCCGCATAGCTGCTGACCTCTGTGACCTTCCAAGTCCCCAACTGAGCTTCTGCACACCCAGCGAAGGATGGACAGATAGACAGAGGGATCACAGTTGGACAGGTGCCCACACCTGCACAACCGATTCCCTGAAGGGGATCCCGAGACCCCCAGGAGAATGCTAGGAGCCGCCTTCTTATCCATGTCCCCTCTTAGGTGCCCGGCGGAGAGGTTACCCTCTCTAGACACCTTCTCTGAGACAGAGGGGCTCCCCCTGTCCTCCGTCCCCTCTCCCCATGGGGGCCTTTAACAGCCCCTGCATCCTGGGCTGTGCCGTTCTCTGTTGTCCGGTCCTGTCCTGACCACCTTCCAGGCTCTGCCCTGAGCAGGAAGGAAGCAGGGTCCACAGATGCCATGACTGGGCAGGTGGGGGGCTGAGGCCAGAGTCCCCCCTGCCCTGAACCCGCATCCTCCCGACAGCTTTGAACAAAACCCCTGCCTGACTCCCCCCGTCCAGCCCTACAGAGCCCAGAGGGAGGTGGAGAGTGTGGCCCTGGGCTGCCTCCAGGTGTAAAGGGCCGTGCAGCCGCACCCGACGGGGTCTGCATGTGCCTCCCAGGACGACTCTTGTCCTGGGCCCCTGCACGCTGGCCTCTGCCCACTGGGGTGCCCAGCACCTGGCTGGCAGGGGTGAGGGTCGGTGAGGGGGCACCGTGGGGCGGAAAGGGGGTAATCCAGCCTCCAGGGCTCTGGAACAAGCCTGCTCCAGAGTTCACCACCGTCCCCCCTCCACCTCCACCCTCCGCGGGGAGGTTTGCAATGTGGTGTCATAACCAGTTGGTCCTGTTTGGGAGGGAAGGGCGGCCAGATTCCCGGGGAGCCCAGGGCTGAGGCGTTGGTTTGAAGGGAGGTGAAGCGTGCAGGGAGCGTGCAGGCAGCGGGGCCGTGTGTGTGTGCCCACGTGACGCGTGGGAGGTCTGTGGTGTGCACGGGGGTGCACACACATGCTCAGGGTGCCCCGGGGCGTGCTGCGCGCGTCGGGTTGAGTGCACGTGTGTGTGTGTGTGTGTGTGTCCCACACCGTGTGTGCACGCCGTCCCTGTTGGAGACCCCAGGCCTGTGGGACAGCCACCTGGCTGTCCACCTGACAACCACATGTGCCAGAACCCCAGTGGGTCCTCACTGACGGGTCCGAGGGCCTGGGGGAGAGGGCACCGAGCCACTCTGTGGTCTCCACATGAGGCTTCAGGTGCCCAACCCCAAGGGCAGGGTGTCTCTGGCATCCCCAGTGGCCCCGCCCTTGTGGAGGGATCCAGGAATCCCAGGCAGTGGGGTTGGGGCGCCAGAGGGCACAGCCTCTAGGACAGGAGACCCTTTCAGACATTAGCCCAGAGTGAGTAGGGCCATTTCTCTGGGGGCCACACTCAGTGCTGTTCTCTTGGGGTGACCCCCAAAGCCTGCAGTCAGCTTGTGGTCAGCCTCTCCAGGGCCCGTGGTCAGCCTCTCCAGGGCCCGTGGTCAGCCTGGCCAGGGCCCGTGGTCAGCCTGGCCAGGGCCCGTGGTCAGCCTCTCCAGGGCCCGTGGTCAGCCTCACCAGGGCCCGTGGTCAGTCTCTCCAGGGCCCGTGGTCAGCCTCTCCAGGGCCCGTGGTCAGTCTCTCCAGGGCCCGTGGTCAGCCTGGCCAGGGCCCGTGGTCAGCCTCTCCAGGGCCCGTGGTCAGCCTGGCCAGGGCCCGTGGTCAGCCTCTCCAGGGCCCATGGTCAGCCTCGCCAGGGCCCGTGGTCAGCCTGGCCAGGGCCCGTGGTCAGCCTCTCCAGGGCCCGTGGTCAGCCTCTCCAGGGCCCGTGGTCAGCCTGGCCAGGGCCTGTGGTCAGCCTCTCCAGGGCCCGTGGTCAGCCTCTCCAGGGCCCATGGTCAGCCTCGCCAGGGCCCGTGGTCAGCCTCGCCAGGGCCTGTGGTCAGCCTCAGTGCCTCTGGAGGACCGTGGGGGAGCTGTGCCCTTCCTCCTGGTAGCCACCAGCGGCCCAGGAGGGAATCGGAGCCTAAGTCCATCCCATGGGTGGCCTCGGAGAAGGCCTCCTCCAAGCTCCCCTCGGCCAGAGGCTGGGGCTCCGCGGAAGACCCCCGGCCCCGAGCCCAGCGCCGGCACCTGCGTGGGCAGCGGTGGTGACCCCCTCCGTCCAGCACGTGCCGGGAAAGCTCTGTAATCCCGAGCCACAAAGAGGTCACCACCTGCCTTTCTGATTCTGCCATTTTATAGCAAAATGAAGAGATAAGTTGGCTTTGACTCTGGCTTAGTTTTATGAGTGTGTGTCCTTTATTCCCTCTCTCGTTCGGGGGAACAAACGGGTTTATTGCCGGGCGCCCTGTCCTTCCCGTCCCTCCGTCAGCTGCAGGTGGGGTGGCGGGCGGCGGCTCTGATCAGGCCTGGGCCCGGTCCCTCCCACGTGGGACGGGCTTGGAGCCTCCAGGAGGCCAAGGGGGCCGGCACCACCTTCCTCCAGCAGGACGGCACGGGGGCAGCAGTGGGGGCTGAGTCTGAACTCTGCCAAAGGCCAAAGCTCGGCCCCCACTGCTGCCCCCACCCCCCGGAGACCCCTGAGATGACAAGCTTCTGACCCAGACCTGGGCCCCACACCCCCCCCAAACCTGGGTGGACTGGATGCCTGCTGGCCCTGCCAGGTGGGGGCCACAGGCTGTGCCCCACTTCAAAGAAGCCGGAGGAAGGCTCTGGGCCCCACCCACCCCTACCAGCCCGGGGACATCAAAGGACGTGCCCGAGGGTACCGGGTGTTGGAACAAGCTCAGAGCCGCCTGCCTGGCCTCCGTCTCTAGAGGGAGCGCCTGGGACAGCCCAGCCCCACCCAGAGGCCCAACAAGAGGCCCTCTGCGGTGACCCCAGGGCACCCTCACCCCACCCCGGAGGGCCTCCTCTGGACCTCTTGGAAGAAGAGTCTCAGGGTTTTCTCCCGAGTGGCGGCCCCTGCAGCAAAGGCGGAGGGGCTGGTGGGTGGCCCTGTGGGGGCTGGGATACCCCCCCACACACACACACACCACCTCATGACCGCCCAGCTGGCCCGAGGGCCAGGAGCTTCCAGATGCTGGAGACACTCAGAGCCCGTGACAATGGTGCTGGAGGCCCACTGCCCAGGGCCAGGACAGGGCTCAACACCGTTACCCTGCTGCGTCTCTCAGGGGCCCCACAGGGGCCTGAGGGCCAGAGGGTGGCACATCTCAGGGTCACGGGAGAGGGACACAACCCCAACCGCCCACACAAGACACGGGAGGCCTGCCAGCCTTCTGACTCCATCGCTGGCATCTGTGCCCGAATGCCAGGTGGGGGTGCGACTCAGAGGTGCCCAGGGACACCCGCCGGAGGACTCCAGGGCCAGGCTGGCTGAGCCCGGGGGCAGGGATCCCGCCGTGGGGGTCTCTCTGAGTGGGTGTGCCCACAGAGGTCTGCCCACCTCCACAGGCCCCCGGGGGCCAGGGTTGGCCCTGACTACAGTCTGGCTTTCAGGGGAGGGGTGACAAATCGCTAATTGGCGTCTGGGGTGGGGCAGCACCTGAGCTGGGCTGTCCTCGGGCGAGTGATTCAACGAGAAAGAAGCCCACACCCTCCAGCCAGCCGCTCAGCCTTCTGCTCCTTCCGCCCCTCCCACAGCTGGGGCTGGGGCTCCCCGCCACCACCGCCAAGCAGGTCCTCTCCCGAGGGCGCCCCAGGCAGCCAGGGCTGGGGTGCTGTGTCCTCAGCCCAGCTGGCTCTAGCAGGACAGAACCTCCCCCCCCCACACACACACACCCTCAGGACCAGCATCGTGGAAAGAGAGAGCAGGAGGGGTCTCCCGGGCCACGCAGCAGCTCCCTCCACCGCAGGGGAGACTGAGGCAGACCCCGGCCAGGCTTTGCCGGAAGCCTCTGCAGGCGTCCCCAAACTACTGCCCGTGGGCCGCATGTGGCCCCCTGAGGCCATTTATCCGGCCCCCCGCCGCACTTCTGGAAGGGGCATCTCTTTCATTGGTGGTCAGTGAGAGGAGCACTGTATGTGGTGGCCCTCCAACGGTCTGAGGGACAGTGAACTGGCTCCCTGTGTAAAAACTTTGGGAACCCCTGCTAGAGTTTTCCCAGGTAGCAGGTAGATGTTTCCTCCTCCTCTGGAAACATCTGAGGCCAAATCACCAAGCCGGGCACCGGGCATGGGAGAGCCCAGGGGACGAGTCACTGGAGGAAGGGACTCACACTGGCCACAGTTCCTTGACCTGGACACTCTTTCTCATATCCGTGGTCTGAAGTCGGCTTCCTCTAAACACGACCTCTGGCCAGTGGGGGGGTCATGGCATGGCGGCCACGTCTTGCTGCTTACCTGCTTGGCCGTCCCTCCTGGGTAGTGACCCCTCCAAGGAGACTGTTGGCAGGCACTGACTAGGAAGATCCGGGACCAGGAGGGCAGGCCACAACCTGGGGCTGCGCGGGAGGCCGGGGATGTGAGACTGTGTGGCCACAGGAGGCCTGTGTGATCCAGCCCCCTGACATCAAGCCCCCAGGCAATGGAAAGAGGTGGACTTTGATGTGGAGATGGCTACCAGCTCATTGCTGGTATTTTTCTGCCTACACTTGTGCAGAAGTGGTTCCATCCATCTGGCCTGGAGTTTGGAACAAGTGAGAAGGAACACTGGGGCCCTGGTCGGTTTGCTCAGTGGACAGAGCATCAGCCCAGTGTGTCCATATCCTGGGTTCGATCCCTGGTCAGGGCACACAGGAGAAGTGACCATCTGCTTCTACCCTTCCCCCTCCCCTTCTCTCTCTCTCTCTCTCTCTCTTTTTCTCCCACAGCCAGTGGCTTGGTTGATCTGAGCATGTCAGCCTCAGGTGCTAAAAGTAGCTCAGTACTTGAGCATCGGCCCTAGATGGGGTCACTGGGTGGATCCCAGGTGGGGCGCAGGCAGGAGTCTGTCTATCTCTCCTCCCCTCACTTAAAAAAAAAAGAAGGAATGCTGAGCCGCAAGAATGCGTGTTTCACAACGGAATCCCCATTTCTCTCCTCCTAGAGTGATGACAGACTCCTGTCATAACCATCTGTCACATACGTGTCACATACGTGTCACGCTGCCTCACTCCCTCTCGAAACTGCTGGGAGGCAGGCACCATCATCACCCTCATTTTCCAGATGTGAACACTGAGGCTCCCTGGGGCATGACACCCCCCGGGGTCACAGAGCTGGCGAGCTGGGGCGTGACACCCCCCGGGGTCACAGAGCTGGCGAGCTGGGGTGTGACATCCCCCGGGGTCACAGAGCTGGCGAGCTGGGCCGTGACATCCCCCGGGGTCACAGAGCTGGCGAGCTGGGGTGTGACATCCCCCGGGGTCACAGAGCTGGCGAGCTGGGCCGTGACATCCCCCGGGGTCACAGAGCTGGCGAGCTGGGGTGTGACATCCCCCGGGGTCACAGAGCTGGCGAGCAGGACTCCTCTGTCACACGGGCAGGCAGCACCCCGGGTCAGAATGCTCCATCGGTTCTCACTGCTGCCCGCTCTGGACGGTGTGGGCCCTGTCGTCCCCCCCACAGCGCTGGCTGTGGGCTCATTGGGGCGGTTCTCGCTCATGGTCTCCCATGTGGGGAGAGGAGCTGCCCTCAACACCGGCCTTCCCCGCTCTCTGGTCTGCGGCTGGTGCTGGCGTTGGCTGTCGGCTGGCACATAAGCCGTGGCTCAGAGTCACCCGGGCCTGCAGGGCCACGAGCGTCCCAGAGAGCAACCCCCGGTCCAGTGTGCTGAGTGCCGGCTGTGGGCTCGGCTTTGCTCGCGGGGTGGGGACTGTGCAGCGAGCCGGCGACCAGCCCTCACGCACTTAGTTACTGTCTGGAGGAGAACATCAGACAATGAGTGAGTAAGTTCCCCAGGAAGATGCCCTGTGCTGGCACCCGGGAAAAACCCATCGGGCAGTGGGAACAGAGCCCTGAGCAGGGAGAGGCACGGCAGTTCAGACAAGATGCCTTAAGCAAGCCTCCCCTCAGATGGGATGAATATCTGTGTAAAAAGCATCTCTCTGCAGAGGGAGATTCATGTGCAAAGGCCCTGTGGCAGGAACATGTGTGCTGTGTTTAAGGAAGAGAACAGCAGGAAGTGTGGCTGGTGGGGGGGGTGAGAGGGAGGTAGGAAGGAATGGGAGAGCAGGTTGGAAGGGGACATGGCCCGACCACAGAGGGGAGAGGAAGGCAAGGGCAGTCCCCAGGTTCTGGAACCCCGATCAGTGGCTCTCAGAACAGCTTGCGGTCTGTTAAAATGCAGATCCATCCCCATCCCGACTGAGGGGCTATGGCCAGGTCTGCGGGTGTGCACTGAGACTCCCAGGATCGTCCTTGGGGTACCCTGAGTTGACAGCCCAGTGAACCAAGGGTCTGGGAAACCAGGCAGAGGGGTGGGGGGCAGTTCCTCCCAAAGAGGAGGGTTTGGAAAGTCGGGAGACCCTTTAGCCCGGCTCCGAGGCAGGGAGGCCTGTGCAGGGGGAGTGGATGGCAGGCTGGCCGCCAAGCAGGGACAGGGTCACGCCCCCTTGCCTCCGAGCAGTCCTGAAGGAAGCTGGCGGCTGCCCGCACCTCATGCCTAACCTGGCTGGCCCCACATTCCAGAAATAATCCGTCCCGGGGCTGCCCGCCCGGCAGCACGGGGGCCAGGCCGTTGCGTGTCTCGGCCTGTCCGTCTGGAGCGGCCTCGCACGGCCTGGCCCTTTCTCCTCCCAGGATGGAGGTCAACAGGTCCCCGTGGGGCAGCAGAGGGTCAGTGAGACAGCCGGGGAAATGGACCAGAGGACCGATGGCTCAGGCCAGGCCAGGACGAAGGATGGTGTGCCCGGAAGGCCAGGGGCCGAGGGGCAGAAGCAGCCGGCAGGAAGCGAGGGGACAGCAGAGCCGGACACCAGGGTGACCAGGACACAGAGGCCGGCCTGAGAGGGGCCAGCAGAGACCGAGGGAGCGTCTGCAGGACGGAGAGACAGAGCAGAGCACGCAGCCCGGAGAGAGGGGGGCTCACTGCCCCCCGGAGGGCAGCGGGGCTAGACCCAGACAAGCCAAGATGGAGAGGGGCAGGGGAGCCCGAGAGAGAGGCTGGGGATGGTCGGAACCAGCGGGGGCTGCCCTCGTGGAGCCTAGAGTGACCAAGGCACAGTGGCCAAAGCTGAGGCGGGGTAAGGGCCCCACTTGGCTCTCTGTGGTCCCTGCCAGCCTGGCCTCCCTCCCCTCCCTCCCCCGCCCCTGTGGGCCTGCAGGCCCCAACCTGCCTAGGGCCTCTCCCCCTCCCCTCCTGTCCCCTCCTGTCCCCTCCCATCCACGGGGAGATGGCGGCTGTCAAGTCCTGCTCTTCCTGTGGGGGGCTCCAGCCTCCGAGATTGCGCCCCCCGGATACCAGGCACCCACAACCTCCAGAGGTCGCCCTGGCGCGAGAACGTCCTACGGACAGAGCCCAAGCTGTGGCACCCTCCCAGCGTCCCCCTGCACGGCGGGGATAGCCCTGTGGAGAACCGAGAACAGGGTCACCTCTCTTGGACTGACCTACTCTGTCCAGTCTGATGGCTTCCGCCTGTTCAGTCTAAAACCACTGATGGGGGAGGGTCCAGAGTTTGCAACCAGGGGCTCCCTTCACGTCCAGCAGACGTGAGCTTGCAGGCAGGCTGAGGGGCCTGTGGGCCTGGGCACCGGCCCGCATCCCAGGCACCTGAGTGGACAGGGCAAGGGGGAGGGGAAAGGAGCAGCTGAGCTGTGGCTGCCGCAGCCTCACAACGGGACTGCTGCACCTTCCCCACGGGTGTCCAGCCCTTGGTGACCCCTGGACACATCCCAGGCTGGCCCTACTTTTTGTGGTCAGCCTCTAAGGACCCCACTGATCCGCCTACCCTATCCCCATCCTGGTGTCATTCACACCTGTCAATATGGGCAGGACTTTCTTACTTCTGACCAATAGGATGTGGCAGAAGTGATGGCGTCCCTTCCAAGAGCAGGTCACAAAATAGCTGGGGTTCTGTCTCAGGCCCCTGGCTGCCACGTCCCACGTCCCTCACTCTCTGTTGTGTGTGTGTGTGTGGGGGGGGTGGTCATGTCAGGAAGGTCTGGGGCCATCGGTGAACAGAGACAGCTCGTAGCTGGGGTCCTGGGACTCTCCCCAGCTGTAGTCTCCCAGGAAAGCCTTGGTGGCACAGAAGCTCCTCTAGCCGTGTACAGTGAGGAGGTGACCGGTCACTCTGGGTGAGCTGTCTTTGCCTCTACTGCTAACATGTGCACACGTGCATTCTGGGACCCACTGACCCAGGCCTCTCGTCAAGAGTCAGAGTTCACAGGGTACCTGACCCTCTATTCCAAAGGAGTTTGAGACCTAGTCCCCACTGGGCCTGGGAAATCAGGGGAGGCTTCCTGGAGAAGGAGGTCCCAGAAGGCCCAGGTGGGAGGGGAGAGGGGATGGTGCTCCAGACGGGCTGAGACCCCAGATGACTCCTCAGCTGACAGAGCGAGGCCTTCCTGTGTGTGGGGGGGATGTCCCACAGAAGGTGGCCATCGAGTCAGACAGTTGGGTCTCTTATGGAGATACTGAGACACGACTCCAGAGAAGGGACAGAAGGGTGTGTCCATGGAGGAGGTGGGGGTGTGGGAGCCTGCTGGTGGTCTGGGAATGGGTGGAACATCTGGTGGAGGTCACAGGCTCAGGGACACGTGGGTCAGTGTCCCCCTTGGGCCCAGGACGGTAGGAGTCAGAGCAGGGGAAGCAGGAGAGAGGCCGTCGGCCAGCAGAGTATCCCCTGACACGAGCTGAGTCCCCTCCCCCACCGTGCTTGCCCTGAAGGGCAGGGACGCCAACCCCAGGCCCACCTGGGCCTCCACCGCTGTCACCCGCCCTGCCCACGTGGGCCTGGCTGGGCAGCTCTGTCTGTTTGGACTTGTCCCTGCGTGCCCCTGCATGGTCCCTGGGGGGACGGCGGGTCCCTATCTAGCTGTCACATGAAGACAAAGGAGCTGGCACAGATCGGACCGTCCACAGCTACACATGGCCCCACGCAGGTCAGAACAGGCCATCGGCCCGTCGCGTCTGTGTGGCTGAAGCAGGCAAGGTAGCAGTGTCCAGCAAAGTGTCCAGGTGCC
Organism: Saccopteryx bilineata; assembly: GCF_036850765.1. NCBI lineage: Eukaryota > Metazoa > Chordata > Mammalia > Chiroptera > Emballonuridae > Saccopteryx > Saccopteryx bilineata. The sequence goes on along the minus strand of NC_089490.1, from coordinate 406,134,128 downwards.
TCTCAGACCCCAGGGCAGCCGCCCGCAGGCAAGGTGGCAGCGTCCAGCAAAGCGTCCAGGTGCCCCCCTCAGACCCCAGGGCAGCCGCCCGCAGGCAAGGTGGCAGCGTCCAGCAAAGCGTCCAGGTGCCCCTCAGACCCCAGGGCAGCCGCCCGCAGGCAAGGTGGCAGCGTCCAGCAAAGCGTCCAGGTGCCCCTCAGACCCCAGGGCAGCCGCCCGCAGGCAAGGTGGCAGCGTCCAGCAAAGCGTCCAGGTGCCCCTCAGACCCCAGGGCAGCCGCCCGCAGGCAAGGTGGCAGCGTCCAGCAAAGCGTCCAGGTGCCCCTCAGACCCCAGGGCAGCCGCCCGCAGGCAAGATGGCAGCGTCCAGCAAAGTGTCCAGGTGCCCCTCAGACCCCAGGGCAGCCGCCCGCAGGCAAGGTGGCAGCGTCCAGCAAAGTGTCCAGGTGCCCCTCAGACCCCAGGGCAGCCGCCCGCAGGCAAGGTGGCAGTGTCCAGCAAAGTGTCCAGGTGCCCCTCAGACCCCAGGGCAGCCGCCCACAGGCACAGAGGGTGCCGACTGTGTGTGCCCTTTTCAAAGACACTCATCCTGGTCACAGCACCCCGGCCACACTGGGCTCCTACCGAGGCCCCTACCCGCTGACCCCTGTGCCTGGATGCCCACGTTGGGGACAGAGCTCCCAGCAGCAGACGCCTGAGGGGCAATGGATGCTCTGCTTCCCTAAGGAACAGAGGTTCCCTTTGAAACGAGGGCCCTTCCGGGAGGGGCGGGAAGAGGAGATGGGGTGTCTCGGTTCTCTCTGGAACGCAGGTGGAAAGCCGGCCTGCGGGCTCCGGGCCCAGCCTGGCGAGTGAACGACGGTGGGGTTCGCAGGACCCACACTGGGGGCACCGGCCGCCCGGCCCACACGAGTGGCAGACCTTGGCGGGCAGGCCATGGGCAGGGCAGGCCGGCCCGGGGGCCGTGGATGACCACCTTGTAGAGCCCCCAACTTCGGCAGCTGGCCCGGCCTCTGCACCTGTCTCTTTGTTTGCACAAATCCCTTCCCTAATAGACCTAATCACCCAGCTTTGATGGCTGTGCCAGGGCCCCGTGCAGGGCTCCCCCGGCCTCAGCGAACAAACACGCCATTGTCTGCAGCCCCACCACCAGCCTGTTAATGGATAAACCTGAGGTCTGGGTGGGGAGCCACTGGGCATGGCTGGGCACCCCCCCTACACCCATCCCACCCACCAGGGTGCTCCCATTCATCCCTTGGGCCCCTGGTGGGCAAAGAGCATCTGGCTTCTCCCCTTCCTAGAACCAGGCTCCAGAACCCTGCATCTGGAACACAGGCCCAAAGGACCCTATAAGTCCACCAGCAAGACAGCCACTCCACACACACACACACACAGCCACCACACACACACAGACAGGTCCACCAGCAAGACAGCCACCACACACACACACACACACACACACACACAGACAGCCACCACACACACACACACACAGGTCCACCAGCAAGACAGCCACCACACACACACACACACACACACACACAGAGGTCCACCAGCAAGACAGCCACCACACACACACACACACACACACACACAGAGGTCCACCAGCAAGACAGCCACTCCACACACACACACACACACACACAGAGGTCCACCAGCAAGACAGCCACCACACACACACACACACACACACACAGGTCCACCAGCAAGACGGCCACTACACACACACACACACACAGACAGCCACCACACACACACACACACACACAGGTCCACCAGCAAGACAGCCACTACACACACACACACACACAGAGGTCCACCAGCAAGACAGCCACTCCACACACACACTCACACACACACACACACACAGCCACCACACACACACACACACAGGTCCACCAGCAAGACAGCCACTCCACACACACATTCACACACACACACACAGACAGCCACCACACACACACACACACAGCCACCACACACACACACACACAGGTCCACCAGCAAGACAGCCACTACACACACACACTCACACACACACACACAGACAGCCACCACACACACACACACACACAGGTCCACCAGCAAGACAGCCACTCCACACACACACACACACACACACAGGTCCACCAGCAAGACAGCCACTACACACACACACACACACACAGCCACTACACACACACACTCACACACACACACACACAGCCACCACACACACACACACACACACAGCCACCACACACACACACACACACACACAGCCACCACACACACACACACACACACACACACACAGGTCCACCAGCAAGACGGCCACTACACACACACACACACACACACACACACACACACAGGCCCAGGGGACACAGAAGCGGAACCTCACTGGCTGTGGGCAAGAGGGTAAACGTGTGCAAGATGGGTCAGTTCCTCAAGGTGATGCCCAGATTCACCGCAGGACCCCACAGCTCCGCTCTGGGGTATGCTGCGTGCCCACGTCCACAGCACACGGCTTGCAGCTGCCCAGAGCCGGGCGCAGCCCATCTGTCCACAGAGTGGCTCAGCCGCACACGCCACTTAGCGCTACTTGGCCGCGAACAGTCACGAAGCCCTCACTGGCTCCGTGTGGTGGTCGGGAGGGACTGCGGAACATCACACGCCCCGCGAAGGAAGCTGGGCGCCATCGACCCTGTACAGGGGGGTGGTCCTGGGGTCACGACCCAGTTCCGTTCCTACGACGGTGATGTAACCCGCATGATGGTCGTAAGTCACAACACACCCTGCCTAGCCTAAGTCCCTCGCCTCTCCTCCCACGGTTGTAACGTCCTGATCTAGAACAGAACAGCACAACTAAGCCGCAGAAAGAGGAAAAGAACACAAGTGTACTGTACTGTACACTGGACTGTAGTAACAGAAAAGAATGACAAAACATGAGTGTAAGGTAAAATTCCTTACCCTCACTCCTGTGGTTGGCGTGCACCCTGGAAGGGGCATTGCCAGGCAGGAGAGAGGGGCCTACGGGGAGGAGGAGGCTGGAGAGACAGGAGGACCTGCAGCAGGTGCTGGAGACGCCGGGTCAGGTGACTCAGGATTGCCTAAGGAGCAGGCAGGAGACGCCGGAGATGACTCTGTCTGCACTACAGGTGTTTCATCTCGAGAAGCAGCTGACGTAGAGGGCCCCGGGTCTGTTGCAGGCCTCTCTACCTTCTTAAAGAATTGTTCCAGGCTAGTCTGTAGTCTGTAAGTACGACGCGAACGGCGTAAGCGGAAACACACACGTCTCAATTTTTTTTTTAAGTTTTTACGGGAGTGAACGTCATAAACTCGAAACGGTGTGTGTCGAGACTGTTGTAACCCGAGGATTGCCCTGGACTGTGTGAGTCCGTTTATGGGAAGTGTCCAGAATAGACCAGTCCCATCGTCAGAGGCAGGCGGGGGGTTTCGGGGGCCTGAGAGGGGAGGAGGGGGCGGGGAATGGCTGCTTACAGAGTTTCCTTTCGGGGCGATGACGGACGTGTTTCGAAACGAGACAGAGGGGACGACGGCACAACGTCATGTATGTCTTAAATGCTTCTGAATCGAGCACTATGCAATAGCTAACATTGTGTCATGTGAATTTCACCTCCATTTAAATGAAATCCCCCCTTCTCCCGTGAGACAGAGAGGGTCCCGGCACGTGGGAAGCCCAGAGAGGCAGGAGGCTGAGCAGGACAGCCCGACTGGAACCCACTGGGTGGTGACCTCGAGCAGGTGACTTGGCCTCCCTGAGTCTGGTTCCCCCCAGTGGAGAAGGAGCCTCCTCACTGTTGGGAGAAATAATGTAACAGGTAGCAGTGGCACGCCCCCAGATTCAGACGTGGCCCCCAGGAGGGCCCCGGGGCAGCTTCAGACACACACACACACCACACACCACACACCACACACACCACACACCACACACCACACAGACACCACACACCACACACCACACACCACACACCACGCACACACACACCACACACCACACACACCACACACCACACACCACACACACCACACACCCACACACCACACACCACACACACACCACACACACACACACCACACACACCACGTACGCACACACAACACACCACACACACATACCATGCGTGCACACACCACACACACCACGCACACACACACCACACACCACACACCACACACACCACACACCACACAGACACCACACACACACACCACACACACACCACACACCACACACCACACAGACACCACACACACACACCACACACACACACCACACAGACACCACACACACACACACCACACACCACACACCACACACACACCACACACCACACACACACCACACACCACACAGACACCACACACACACACCACACACACACACCACACACCACACACCACACAGACACCACACACACACACCACACACACACACCACACACCACACACCACACAGACACCACACACCACACACCACACACCACACACACCACACACCACACACTACACACCACACACCACGCACACACACCACATACCACACACCACACAGACACCACACACCACACACCACACACACCACACACCACACACCACACACCACACACACCACACACCACACACCACACACACCACACACCACGCACACACACACTACACACCACACACCACGCACACACACCACACACCACACACCACACACACCACACACCACACACCACACACACCACACACCCACACACCACACACCACACACACACCACACACACACACCACACACACCACGTACGCACACGCAACACACCACACACACATACCATGCGTGCACACACCACACACACACCACGCACACACACACCACACACCACACACCACACAC